>NW_015152006.1:75236-77659 GCF_000732505.1 Cyprinodon variegatus | reverse complement strand
CATTCAGCGTCTGCTCTGCCAATAATGCAACCGTAGAAGAAGAAATGTGCTGTTTACCTGTGCAAAGAAAGAAACAACGAAAGAAAAATGTCTGAGGACTTCAGTGTTGAGGAAGTTCTTTGCCGAGCTGAATGCGCACTTTCGTCTGGTTTGGTCTGCCGCCATCAGACTGATGAACTGTTGAGAAAACTCTAAATCATGTGACAGACTCTGCATACTGCAATACTGCATATTTGCACCATATATATTAATGCTCTGAGCTTCCATATCAATGCACCACGTGTTTTCTCCCACACTGTTTGATCACTGCTTCACTTTAAGAAATGGATATGTCATGAAAGCTGTACAAAACAAAATGTCATGTTGTATAGGCTCCGTGTTTACAAGATCACAATAAAAGTTGTCTAGGTCTAAGATCTTGTGGACCAATTCCTGACTGATGGTGACCCGCCTTTGACTTAGGTTTTTTTTCCAGCTAATAAATGATGAGAATGTCCAGGCTGCATTTCACAGGAGAGCAGAGACTCTGCCCTCCTCCTCTTTTCTAGCAAACTTTCACTCCATGTTTTTGATTTGCTGTAAGAGTGACAGAGAGAGCTTGACTATGGGTACTCACTCCTAAACAAAGGGGTTTGTTTAAATACTACTGTTACAGAATTTCCTGCATCAAATGAGGGATTGCTTTCAAGTCAATGAGTTGATGCAATCAGCTGGTTTTCCTTAGATAGAAAACTTTGAACAAATCTGACTGGATGATCTGGTTGGGAATTGGTGGTATAGAACTAAACTGAATTGAATTGAGGGAGAAATTCCATCTCAGTCAGTCCTTAACCATCTGGCTTTGACTCTAGCTTTGGTTCCTTTTCCCCTCCATTCACTTCAGCCACAAGGAACCTAGACATGGTATTTAACACTTCCCTTTGTCATGATCTTGGCACTGATGACTGGCTTAGTTACATATTCCCTTCACCTGCCTAGCTCCACCCAGTTTCTAAAAACTGCGCATCTGTATCACCTGCACCAGTCTCTGTTTAGTCTGCCCGTTTCCAGTCATCAGTGCCAGATTATTCTCTAGCCAGTGGGGAGAGTTATTCAGCGTTACCTTAGAGTTTCTGAAGACCTGATCTTCTTCTGTCTCTAAACCAGAGAGCCTGCTTTTTACCATCTGATCCGTTTGCCTGAACTGTCTTTGGACTCTTGCTGTGTTTTGCCTGTTTGCTGAACTTTATATGAGCTCACATTGGAGAAATATACCTCTGCATTTAACCTATCCCCTTATGGATTGGTTAAATGCAGAGACACTGCCCCCTGGCACCGCACAATGACAGTGGGCTGCCATTGTGCGGTGCCAGGGGGCAGTGTGTGGTTAAAGTTGTTGCTCAGGGACCCAGAGTGGAGGCTGTGGGGATGGAACCTGGTACTTGTAACTTTCTCAGAGCACAGAGCATTGTTCTAACCACTAGGTGAACACTCCCCATGAACCTGGAGCTGCACCCTGTCTCCATGCTGGATTTCCCTCTGGAACCTCTTCTGACTTCTAATCTCCTGGTTCTGTATCCTGAGCAGGACCTTGACCCCGGCTTTGGCTTCGCTCTGTGGATTTTCCTGCCCTCCTTAATCTGCCCGATCTGATCTCATGCTTGTTCTACATCTGCAGCATCTGGGACTTTATCAGTGTATTCCACCATGTCTTGTCGTCAGTCAACCGGCTGGAATCAACCATGTTCTCTGGGCACAGGCTGAACTATAAAACCAGGTTAGTGACTCAAGTTCATAATCCTCCTCTGCCAGATTTACATGGTCACTAAACTGGGTTTTCTTTCTGCAGAGGTTCCTGCCTTAGATGCCGTAGCCGTAGCTACTGCAGAGGCGTTTTTAAATGAACGCTTTTTGAGTCTGCCTTGAAAACTGGGTCCTCTGTTCTGAGCAGTGACACCCTTCGGCTTGACAGAGATTAAATCACTTTTTCTGGCAAATTCCTGCCTTTGTTGGCTCAAATCTGGACTATTGTAAAGCCCTGTATACTAGAACCATTCTGTCCCTCCAATACCCTCCAACTAGTAAAAAAAGTTCCTGCCCAACTTCCATAATATCAATATAATATGCAAATTACCTGTGATTCCTAGAATTTCTAAAAGTAGAATGGGAGGCTGATCTGTTAGTTATCAGTACACTACATTCAGTCATTTATCCATTCACACACTGATGGTGGTGAGCTACACTGTAGCCACAGCTGCCCGGGGGCTCCCTGACTGAAGCCAGGCTGCTGCACACAGGTGTCACCATCAGCAGGCAATGCTCAGGGACACTATGACATTGAAAGCGGGAGCTTGAACCGACAATGTTGGGAGCTGGAGTAGTACCACCTTCCTCCAGCAGAGTCGGCCGTGGATCCTCCTGAGCCTAGCCTCCTGCACAGCTGA
>NW_015152006.1:70961-74120 GCF_000732505.1 Cyprinodon variegatus | reverse complement strand
CATCAGTGCCAGATTATTCTCTAGCCAGTGGGGAGAGTTATTCAGCGTTACCTTAGAGTTTCTGAAGACCTGATCTTCTTCTGTCTCTAAACCAGAGAGCCTGCTTTTTACCATCTGATCCGTTTGCCTGAACTGTCTTTGGACTCTTGCTGTGTTTTGCCTGTTTGCTGAACTTTATATGAGCTCACATTGGAGAAATATACCTCTGCATTTAACCTATCCCCTTATGGATTGGTTAAATGCAGAGACACTGCCCCCTGGCACCGCACAATGACAGTGGGCTGCCATTGTGCGGTGCCAGGGGGCAGTGTGTGGTTAAAGTTGTTGCTCAGGGACCCAGAGTGGAGGCTGTGGGGATGGAACCTGGTACTTGTAACTTTCTCAGAGCACAGAGCATTGTTCTAACCACTAGGTGAACACTCCCCATGAACCTGGAGCTGCACCCTGTCTCCATGCTGGATTTCCCTCTGGAACCTCTTCTGACTTCTAATCTCCTGGTTCTGTATCCTGAGCAGGACCTTGACCCCGGCTTTGGCTTCGCTCTGTGGATTTTCCTGCCCTCCTTAATCTGCCCGATCTGATCTCATGCTTGTTCTACATCTGCAGCATCTGGGACTTTATCAGTGTATTCCACCATGTCTTGTCGTCAGTCAACCGGCTGGAATCAACCATGTTCTCTGGGCACAGGCTGAACTATAAAACCAGGTTAGTGACTCAAGTTCATAATCCTCCTCTGCCAGATTTACATGGTCACTAAACTGGGTTTTCTTTCTGCAGAGGTTCCTGCCTTAGATGCCGTAGCCGTAGCTACTGCAGAGGCGTTTTTAAATGAACGCTTTTTGAGTCTGCCTTGAAAACTGGGTCCTCTGTTCTGAGCAGTGACACCCTTCGGCTTGACAGAGATTAAATCACTTTTTCTGGCAAATTCCTGCCTTTGTTGGCTCAAATCTGGACTATTGTAAAGCCCTGTATACTAGAACCATTCTGTCCCTCCAATACCCTCCAACTAGTAAAAAAAGTTCCTGCCCAACTTCCATAATATCAATATAATATGCAAATTACCTGTGATTCCTAGAATTTCTAAAAGTAGAATGGGAGGCTGATCTGTTAGTTATCAGTACACTACATTCAGTCATTTATCCATTCACACACTGATGGTGGTGAGCTACACTGTAGCCACAGCTGCCCGGGGGCTCCCTGACTGAAGCCAGGCTGCTGCACACAGGTGTCACCATCAGCAGGCAATGCTCAGGGACACTATGACATTGAAAGCGGGAGCTTGAACCGACAACCCTTTGCTTGCAGGGCTAACACCTGCATCCGATGCCACTATCGCCACACAAAGAGCAACATAGAACAGGAATTATCAGGCACTGCCTTCCCTGATCAGAGAAAGCCTGCATGTTGTTTTCTTTGCAGGCGCAGTGTGGTTAAGGTAGGTGCTTCCCAGTGGGAGCTGCTAATCACTGCTCTATGTACAGCAGTGATGGTTACTTGTTTTTCCAGCACCAGGAGGGGGCTTCTGAATTCATTAGGAGAGAGTTGAATATGTGTGTTATAGCCAATTTAAACTTTCATTCCATTAAGATCCATGCTAGTGTTTACAAATATACAAGCACATCTGCATGTGATTGTGAAAATAGTTAGGCAGAGAAAACAGTCACAAAAAAAACAAAGAGTTCCATTAGCTACTGCCTCCTGCCACGTGACTAACAGGCTAATTATCCCATGAGAGAGCGTGGGGGTGCAGCCATGTACTCTAACATCAGCTTTAGGAGAAGTAATGAACACTGACTATGGCGTGTGTGTGGATTATTTCGTTTATTCACCACTTTCTGAAACTTCTTGGCAAACCTAGATGCCGACATATGCAGAGAAATTACACTGGACATAAATTAGCCCACAGAAAACATGTATCTACAGGGTAGAACATTGTGTATTACAAAGTGTAGTCTACAGTATCTAATTACCACTGTGCTAATCAGGTCCTACTCAACACCTAAACCAAGCAGGGAAGAAAAAGCTCTTTTTGCATGCAATAAAACACCTAGGAGGCAATAGGTAAAGCATTTAGACTTATTAAGGAAACACGAAAAACAATGACAATACCAGGAGGCTTTGGAGAAAAGTCCAAGAGAACAAAAATTAAGCATCAATTTAAGGAGCTGCAGAACAAAAATAAACGTTTTTGCACAGAACCACTGGAGACGCAGACGGCAAACGGTTAACGATGCTTAAAGTCAAAAAGTAAATTATAGTTTGTATGGTTATATTGCTTTCTACGTTTCTTCAAAGTCAGCCAGCTGCTTCAAGGCAATGCCAAAGCAATCATCCAATTGAGTACTTCATGATGACGAAAGTAACCACAGAATGCTCTTTGCAGTAACAGTTATTTCACCCTTCACCTTTCCATATGTACGTTTTAAGGCCAGTCGTTTCAAAGTCACATTAAAAAGCTCATTAGGATTCCACTGAACTCTATCTAGTCACGTGTAATTTGGATGATGTGCTACATAACGGATATAAGTATCCAAACTTTAGCGACCTGTCTGAGATTACCGCCAACAAAAACAGTTTGGAAAGAATAAGAGAGGGGGAATGTCTTCTGAAACCTCAGAGATTATGGCTCAGCACTCACAGCTCTGCATCGCCTGCCAGAAGGAAAGCTGCTCATTGTTGGCTGAAAGTTAAATGTATATATCCAAAATAAATAAATAAAACTTAACTTGATTATTTATTTTAATATCTGAAATAAGTATAGATTTGTTGATTTGTGATCTGTAACGGTCTGAATAATGTGCTGTGTGACCTACCATGCTCTCACACCATTATAAGAACTTTACTGTCATAGAAAAAAATAAATACATAAAACAAAATTGAGATTAAATCCTTGGTGCAAATGATGCAAAAAGGCACACAACCACAAAGCAATAAATAGCATGCAGTAACTTCAATTTCATTCTTATTGCATAAATAAAATGAAATGATAGTTACACAGATCAAAATCTAATAACTTGGTAAAAAACATCTTCCTTCCTGACATGTCTTTTAGTTCAATAGATTCTGCCTTATCCTGAGCTATCTCTATAGTTATGCTGCTATAGGCTTAGACTGCTGGAGGACATAGGGACCCCTTTTTCATCATTCTGCTTCATTCTA
>NW_015152006.1:68634-70501 GCF_000732505.1 Cyprinodon variegatus | reverse complement strand
TGGAGGTTTCTTCCTGTTCAAAGGGAGTTTTTCCTTTCCACTGTCGCTACAAGCATGCTCAGTGTGAGGGATTGCATTCAAGTTTTCCTTAGATCGAAAACTTTGAATCAATCTGACTCTGGTAAACTGTAACGTGCCTTGAGATGATGTGTTGTGAATTGGTGCTATAGAAATAAATAGAGTTGAAGTATCAGATTACACAAAGATTTAGCTAAATATCCAAAAATTATGAAATGATGTGCATATTTATCACCATAGGACCAGCTTCTAGAAAGTCTACTCTGCCTTTGGTGAATTATTTAGAAATGAAAGATGTGCATGGTCAGTTTTCTGCTGGAGCAGTCTCATCTATGTACTTTGACTCCTGACTAGTTGCAGCAGAATTGCATTTTGGCTAATGATGACTACTTCCATTCGGCGGCGCTCTCTGGAGGTATTATGGACACTTTGACTGACTATGAATGGGACAGATTTATCGCAAAATTGTACCAGAAAACCTACATAGAGCGAGTAGAGGGTTACACTCCCTTTAGTGGAGACCAGATAAACGTTTTTTGTCTCTGCCTTGTCTTAATCTTTTGTGGATAACAGAACAGTATTCACAGAAAGGAAACCTTAAAGGTATAGAGGTCGGTCTTTTATTTCCATGTGGATCATCTAAATAAGTGGTTTAAATAAGTGCTAATTGTCAATTGTAACGCCCTCCTATGTGCTCGTCCTGTTAGTTATCTTTTTCTGCGCATGTGCACTTTCAAGTGTATAACTATGGTGAGCTATTGTTTCAGGGCTACGGTCATTGATGCTCACCTCTCTCACCGCGCCTCTTTGAAATTTGCTGAGGGTCATAAGAAAAAAGGTGTCTACAAAGTGTATGAGAAGAAAAGAAAGGCAGATAGAAGAGGCAGATATATCCCATAATGCTTTGCGCAGAGAGCTCAACCCCTAAAGCATTATGAGATTTGCTGTCACAGCGGTGCGCCGTCGCCATAGGCTGCTGCTACCCGACAGAGGCGACTAATAACGAAGGTGGCGCAGGCACCACGCGGTGGAGGAATTACAAGTTCAAACGGTCAGTTAACCGAGTTCACTTTAAAGTTCCCTTTATAGTCCCCACTGTATGTGGAAACAGTAAGTTTGTATGATAACAGCACATTTTAAACATGGCGTGCACGAGGAGAAATGGGTTCATGCATGCTCTTGCACACGCATTTTTTTTTATAGTGGAGACTGCAGGTCTTTTAAAAAATCCTCAACAATACCTTTAATATCTTTTTACACAATAAAACATCTCTGGAGAAATTCCTTTAGACTGATTAGTTCCCCTGGACTATGTGGGTTGATGCAACAGTTTTGCACGTTTTCATGTTGGAAAAAGCTGGACAATGTTAATTTAAATACAATAAATATTTGAATACAGTGTTAACAGCTTTTACCACTCTGTCTGGATGACCTGATTGAACTGTCTGTGTAAAGTGCCTGGACATGAAATGTGTAAATTGGCCAGTGGTGGGCTGTGACGGCCTTGAGCCTTCTCTGATGGCCTGAAATCAATCAGAGAAACTAACCTACATTCATAACCGTAATTTTAATTTTCTTCTATCAAACTGTGTAAATTTATTCCAAACAATCCATTATCTTAATTTCGTAGCGTTTCTCTTTGCTTCCATTGCATTAATGTAGTTGCTAGATTTTCCATGTCAATCAAATCTGTCCAGGGCCTTCAAATTTACCTAAACAATATTAGTGAGGGATGTTTTCTTTAACCAATCACATTTCAGATTTAGAGGGCCCACCCTAACTACAGCCTTTTCTGTCCTCTGATTCGTCATCCATCCATCCATCCATCTTCCTCCGCTTATCCGGGGTC
>NW_015152006.1:66643-67510 GCF_000732505.1 Cyprinodon variegatus | reverse complement strand
GGAAATGAGCCCGACTTACTGCCGGCAATGCGGACCAGACTCTGACACCGGTCATACAGGGACCTGACAGCCCGTCTGGGCCTGGGGACTCTGATTCGTCAGTTAGACTAAAATGTTTACAGCCAAGTTAAGGTAGACACAATCTGCATTTTAGATTCTCTTTTGTTAAAATGTTTTTGGCCTCAATGGCTGATAGAAAATTGAGATACTGAGACTTCAAACACAAAGACAGAAGGATGGATTTAGTTTATAAATAATCAGCATCTCTGGTGAGTGTGATATATTTTATTTTCATGCTTTTTGTTCCATTTTATGTGGTAATTAGATGCATATCGAATCAGAACAGCTACTGATGATATAAATGTGGCAGAACTGTGGTTTTAGACGGGGGGGATTTACCATTAGGCAATACTAGGCAGTTGCCTATGGCAGGCCTCCCTAACCTCGGTCCTCGAGGCTTTAGAGTTTTCCTTGCTCCAGCACAGCTGATTTTAATTGAAAGCTGATTAACAGGCTTTTTGTCTACTGCAATTATTATAAAAAGCTGTGCTAAAGCAGGGGAACGTCTAAAACCTGCTGTACAGTGGGCCTCGAGGACCGAGGTTGGGGATGCCTGGCCTAGGGGCCCCAAGTTCCTGGGGGCCCCATAAATCTCTGTTTACATGTATGGTTAATTAAGCTATTCCTTATTTGTGCACATAATTAATCCTTTGGCTACCACCATATTGGATCAGTCCATTTGCTGCACATGTTCAGAAAGGTCCAAACAGACAGCAGCAAACCATTTGAAAACAAACCATGCAAAGAGCAGTGTTGCCAACTTAGGGCTTTAGTCGCTATATTTAGCCACTTTTCAGACCCCTCTAG
>NW_015152006.1:64207-65823 GCF_000732505.1 Cyprinodon variegatus | reverse complement strand
TAAATGTCCCAGTTTATCTCACATCCACCAGAGATGTGCAGAGCTGAAGGTCTAGCATGTTGAGCAACATTCAACAGTCTGAATTAGTCGCTGAAAGGTTGAGAGATAAAAAGGAAGCCTTCCAGGAATGCCTGTCCTCCCAAAGAAGTGAGAAATACAGTAAGCCTGTAAGTGTGCCGAAGGTCATCCCACCTTAATCCACAATAAAAGTTTGCATTATACTGCCTTACTTCCAGCCTTTCTTAACTCAGTACAGAAATAAGTTTAATTACACTGGTGAACATAGTGAACTGTGTCGTATGGCAGATGACAGAAAATGAAATAAATACAGACAGAGAAACATTCGTCCAGCGCTCTGGCTAATTCAGCTTCCTCTGCTGATTGGATCCGGTTTAACAGTTCATATAACAAAGGAGTCGTCCGCTCAAAGTGCTACTGCCAGTTCATTCAATTGCTACTTAGGAAATGACAAGCAGGGCTGAGCTAAAACAATGAGCCATTACATACTGCTGGGGTCACTCCATGATCAACATCTATGTGGAAATGAGCAACCCAGCTGAGAGGATTTACCTCATTCTAAGGCAGCCCTGATAGTCCAGAAAGGCAAGGTGTTTGTACATAGAGAGGTAAGAACACTTCCTTTCAATGCAAAGTGAAAGAAGAAAATAACCCTAACTAAAGCTTTAAATTCAATCATTAAAGAGCAGTTTCTGGGCCTGGACCAAACCATGGCGAGGACCAGCCGTCCCCTTTCCCACACAGCTGCTGACCGCATCTAGATTCCTTGCAGTCGAAGCATTTCAGATGGAGCTGCACCACCAACCCACAGACCATTGACCCGGAGCACAGCCACCAGACTTTATGGCATGAACCTATTTTTAGATCAATCAGGTTTGACAGATTCCCATAAACTGCAGCTGAGCCTGACACCATCAAAGCACTATTTGCAGCAATAACTGGCTTTCCTGATGCACTTAGAACTATGAACTCTACACATATTAAGGGTGTCAGTGCATGAATACATATGGCTTATTGTTCCATAAGAATAATTTGCTTTGTCACTCTAATGGTAAATTACAACAAAATGTATCCTCTGCATTAAACCTATCTATGTTGGAGATCTGAGCAGCTTCATGCACCTGGGAGGCAGTTAGTGGCTAAGAGTCTTTGTCAAGAGGCAGACTTTAGGGTTTAAACTTTCTCTGCTGTCAATTCTAGACCACTACTAGCATATTTATATTTATATGAAAGTTATTTTTTCTTAAAACTGTTCAGTGTGTGATGCAAAAATGCAACTAGTGACATTCAGCCTCTAAGACATGATTTATTTCTGTAAAAGGTTTGGTTGTTCACAGCCTCCGTCTGCATTGCTAGTTACCAACTAATTGGCTTCTAAGTTAGTTATTTATCTTAATTAGTAGTTGTACTCGGGATATTAACAAACAATTGACCTAAAATTAATGATGAATAAAATTTGCTCCATCCAAGAAATCAATAAAGTTTGCTAAAAATAATTTTTTTTTTTTTCAATGTTTTTTTCAAATCAGATGGAGCTTGGCCATTTAAGGCTTTATATGTGAGAAGGAGGATTTTAGCTCTGGTAATGGGTTAAGCTT
>NW_015152006.1:53998-63445 GCF_000732505.1 Cyprinodon variegatus | reverse complement strand
AAAGAGACCATAAAAGGTGTCATTATTATTAGTTGTGCTTTTTGTTTAATAAAACTGAGAAGTGAACCGACATTGTGAATAAAATGAATGGATTTTGATTTTATTATGTTTTCACATTTTTTATTACTATCAAAATTTTTAGTTTTTCTAAAATCTCTTCACTTTGGCAAGAAGACGGACTGAAAGGACTCAGCATTTACACATCTGGAGCAGCTCTTGCCTTCTGGATTTTCTCCTTTTCTCACAGACAATTCAGACATAGAATAATAGTTATTACATGTTGTTAAACCGATTCGTTCTCTTCAGTACCGATGAGGATGGAGATTTGCCATGTTGTATTTTTGTAGTTTTATTGTTAATGCCTCCTCTCATCGTTTGAATCAATATTTCCAGATGTTCTCTGTAACATATTTATGATACGTGAGGCTGCTCTCTTTTCCTGCTCCAATCCAGATACAGGAAGATGTCACTTGGGCTGATATTCCTCTTCAGGAAGTCTTTATGGAAAACATGTGTTGTGATCTTTATCAATTCCAAGTTCTTCGAAAACGATGTTCAGGACGACAGCAGGCAGCAGCGTTTACTGTCCACCAAAGGACACATAAGGACTTTATCTGAGACATCCACATCAAACGGTTTCTTATATGCCTCAGAAAGACCTTTAACCCCTGAGCAAAAACCCCACTCTGCTCCCCCAGGAGCTGCACAATGGCAGCCCATGCTCCCCAAAGGGATAGGTTAAATGCAGAGAGTACATTTCATCGCTCTGTACTTGTGACAGTGGAATGACAATAAATGCTGGAAAAAAAGACAGGATCTCTCTTTCTCAGCTGTGTCCAAGGACGTATAATGTAAACAGCATCCCTGAATGTTTATGTTAAAGAAAAGAAATCATCAGTTTTAAGAAATCAGTTTTAAAAACAATTATTCTTTCACAACAAAAATAAAAAAAAAAAAAACACAAAAAAACCTTCCAATCATTTGTTTTGTAAAGACTTTAAAATGTGAAAAACCCGTTTGGCAGCATGCTAAGTTACTGTGAGCTATCAGCCTAGGCTTTCTGCCATAACGCTCCGCAGCAAAGACTCAACAAGGCTCAGGAAACATTCTTCTGAGATGGTAGTCTGTACTGAGATAAATTATTGTTGCTAACGACAACATGACAACCATCACCAAGACTGGCTTTGGTAACCAATCAGACATCTTCTGATACGCTTAATCCCAAGTGGGGTAGCGAGGGATGCTGGTGCCTATCTCCAGCTGTCTACTGGTGAGAGGCGGGGTCCACACAGGGCAACACAGAGACAAACAGGACAAACAACCATTCACACACACTAAGGAGAATTCAGAAAAGCCAGTTAACCTAACAGTCATGTTGTTGGACTGTGGGAGGAAGACAGAGTACCCAGAGAGAACCCTAACACTCCCTATACTGGTATTGATCATTCATCCACTCGTGGTGGGGAGCTGCATCACAACCACAGCTGCCTGGGCAACTCTGACAGAAAGCAGGCTGCCGTACGCAGGCGTCAGCAGGTCTTCTGATCATAATTATCAGCCAGCAGGGGGCACATTGCCTGAGATAGACTGAGCTGGGATTTAAACCGGCAACCCTCCAGTTGCAGGAAAATCATCTGCAACCAACATCACAACTTTGAAGTCCACCTTTGTTGTCACTGGATATGATATAAGGTGGAGCTCACCCATGGGTTTGAATTCTGGGTAAAATGAGTGGCTTGAATTTGACTTAGTCTCTATGGAGGAATTAACTAATGCTGTACTTTCAATATGTGACACCAAACCTGGAAGTTTAACTCATGTTCATGAAACTCATTTCAGATGATTGAGCTCGGTATCAGAAACCAATCATTTCAATTCCTCCGCTGGTAGCTTGAACTATTGTATCAGTTTGTTTCCAAAGTTTCAAATACAAAATCTAAGGCTACGTTCACACAGCAGCCTGAAGTCACCCAAATCGACCTGGATCTGATCTTTTCATGACTGTCTGAACAACACAGATCTGATTCTTTCCAATGCGACCCAGGCCACTTGGCTCTGTGGTCCTGAATCCGATACGAATCTGATCTTTTCAAATGAAACCTGTGCCTGAACGGCCAGGTCGCATTCATCCTGAATGCCATTAATACTTAAAGGTCTTGCTACGCAGAAGAGGCAAGAAAACCAACAGCCATGGTGGAGGATAATGCAGAGAGCAGTCTTTATTTTCAACCATCTTGGAAAGATTGTTTCCTGAGGTTGGGAAAGAAATGAAAGATGGCTGGATGCGCTCCAGAGCTACCATCCATGTTTACTGCCATACACACAGAGCACGCATTCTGCTTGTGACGTCATTGCGTCCTCTTCTGCGCATGCGAGACACTTGTGTTGTATCAGATACAAGTCGCATATATTTGGGTGTGTGAACGACAACACAGAAGAATGGGATTTGAGCATCAATGCCTGCAGTGTGAACGTAGCCTCAGTGAATCCAATGTTTGTTTTGATCAACCAACCAACTCAGCTAGAGAGAAGCCAAGATTTTCAAATGTTGGTGTCCAGCTTTCAAAGTGATGCTTCGGAAACAGGAGGGCAACATGGAACCACGGATCTGCTGGAAGCAGGGGAACCCAGAGTCCATAAAGCTCTTAGATCAGATTCAATGCATGTTAATGCGTTGATGTAAAAGTCATCTTGCAGTTCCTCTTTCATTTGAATTTACCACAGAAAACAGCATCAGTGTAAATCTTTAGTGTGAATGTGGTTAACTTACGGTTTTGCTGACGTAACCGGTGGAGATATTTCGGCATTGCTTGTCCTCGGAGGGGCAGCATCCTCCACACCTATATACAGACACACACGGTGGCTTATAGAAGACGTTGGTGGGAGCCCCGAACTCCCTGCCCACATCAACACACACTTCTCTGGGCATGCATTGAGTTTTCCTCCACTCCAACTCTATACCTGCACACAAAAAAGGTGGCTGTTTGCAACATGTCTTTATGTCCTTTTTCAGATTCCAGTCATCACTGTTAGATTTATCACCAGAGACTAATAGTATGACTGTTGACAGAACATTAGGGATTAATCATCTGAACTAAACTGCTGCACTCCAGTTCTACCAGATAACTGGTTATCAACTTGTTAGGTCAACTAAAGGTTCCTACCTCTGGCTGCACAGATTCGTCCAGAAGTTCAAATATTCTGAAACAATCTGATTTATTTTGCAATCTTTCTGCAAACAATTGGAGCGTGTTACAGGAACTCATAACTGGAGCCATTTGGATTTAGATTGTAAGAATAATAGAAAACACTGACCTGAATGACCCTGATCAAAGGGTAATGATGCCTTTTTACTGTCACTGACATCCTACAGTGTTATGTGGCAATTCTAGGAGTTATTTTCTTTACCCATAAATCTGCCTAATCTTCCTGGAACAAAGCCTCCAGTTCCTGTAAAGTTTTGCAAAGAATGTCAAAATAATGGCGGACCCAAAACTCTCAATGTTAAAAATCCAGAAACATTTTGTTTTGTGAAATCTTCACTTTTTTTTGCCAAACTTGAAACAGAACAGAAAATATGTGGGAGAAAAGCAGCCTGATGTCTGTAGGAAGGAAGCTGTAAATCAGCGTACGATGTTGCAGGTTTCCATTGTTTTTAAAGGAGAAAGTCCTGCATGTAGATTGTTTGATCTTATCTTTATCTGAACTATTTCTGCTTGACAAGGAACAAGAAGAACTGATATGTTGTCCTTCAGAAACTCTTGCTTTATTTACTAAATAGACCCCAGTTTACTTTAAAGGAGAAGACACACTAATCTAGGCCTAGAGCTCTCACATCAGAATGGCTTCCTTTAGGAGCCATTAACACCCATGTTCATGTTGTCAGAACAGAACTTATGCTGCGTTCACTCCAAAGCCATTATGTGCATCAAAAATGCTTAAACCCTGAAATTTGGACGCTGGATCAAACCGTATTCAAGTTGCATTGATGCTCTGTTCTGCTCCGTTCTGTAGCTTTAAGCTAGAGAACAGCTTGGCTTTATTTACTTTATGAGTTGGTAAAATTGTTTTAACTTGTTTTTAAGGCGTTGGACACTTGGATGCTCAGACGCTCTGACGCAGTGCTTTGCATGTAAATCAGACGCTGACACCCAGAACGCGCCCAGAGTGAACGCACCATTACAGGTCATATAAGCATAGCACTGCATGACATAGATGTTCATTATGGTAAAATTCACCTGGAAATGAAGGATTTATGCTTCAAAAATATAAGTGAGGGAAATAAAGGAAACCTACTTTTAAGGACGTCCAAGTTGAGGTAGGCAGCTGCGTATATCGGCTCCTCTGCGTCTGCTGGTGGCCGCAGCCGCTGAGTCTGTGAGCGCTGAGTGAATTCGGAAGCTGGGGAGGCAGCAGCAGAAAGTTTGGATCTGCACTTCAGAGCAGCCCAGTAAGAGGGATAGATCAGACTCATCAATTCATCTACAGTGGAGGCTGAACGCAGCTTCTGCTCCATGTCTGGCTTTGGTAAAGGCTCCTGTGATTAACAAGAAACACCTTCACTTAGAGAGACTCCAGCATACAGTCAAACAATTCCAATAAATCAGGGGTGGGCAATTCCGGTTGCTGAGGGCCGGGATCCTGCAACTTTTAGATGAGCCTTTGGTTCAACACACCTGGATCAAATAATTAGATGATACAGAGGACTGTGGAGGAAGCGACTGCGTACAGAGGAGGTAATTCAGCCATTTGATTCAGGTGTGTTGGACCAAGGATGGATCTAAAAGTTTCGGGACACCGGCCCCCAGGAACTGGAAATTCCCACCCCGGCAATAACTGATTATGACAGCAACATTTTTCACAAAGCGAGTTTTTACAATTCTGTGGAGAACTATTCATGCCCTCATATCTGCATGTTTTCTATCCTTATATTCATATCCTGATTTATTTTTTATTCTCAATCAAATGTTTGAATAAAACCATGTTTTAGGATGTCAGACAAAGATAATCAGTTTTTAAATAATTATTCTTTTTGGAAAAAAACCCCAAAATTTTCCAGTAGTTTCAGATAATGCTCCAGTATTCCAAAAATGTTAAAAAGCAATCCACTGGACTTTGTTTTCAAGACTGAAGACGTTTCTCTTCCCATCCAGGAAGCTTTTTCAATCCAAAATGTGAGAAATACCGTTGAGTTCGAGGTTTTATACAGTAGCTGAATAGGCAAGGTCTTCTGTTCCCCTGTAAAAGGGTTACGGTTGCAATGATAGCAGGAAGGAATCAGCTCAATTGCTGCATTGTAGAGTTTTGAAAGTTGAAATCTGCATCCACCTCCTCTGTTCAAAGAGAAAACAACCTTCCTGATGACTGAGAATCTTCACCAGCATAATGCCCCAGTATTTTCATCCGGTTGAAATCAAAACTTTGACTAGGCCGCTCCACTTTTTGAGCCTTTCAAAGGCGGAGCTTCACTGTGCATCATGGTCCTGCAGATAATCCAACGCCAAGAATCCCAAACTGATGGCTTGAGGTTCTCTGCTGGTGTCCTCAGATCCAGAGCAGAATGATTGCTTCCAGCTCCAGACACTGCCACCATTAGTGGGTATAGTGTCCCCTTCTCTGTAATGCTGTTTAATTAAGTAAAAGCAGAAGCAGACCTTCCCAAACACTCCACTATTGTCCTGTCAGACCACAGAATATTTCCCCCCATGTCTTGGGACTCATCAAGTTGTGGGTTTCTTTGCTAAATGTTTGACAGACTGCTGCATGCCCGCCAACAGGGCGGGACACACGGATCAATTGTCCCAGGCTGGGAACAGAGGGGGGGTCTAAACTAGACAGTCTGACAATTAAAAATACAGGCAGAAGTAATATTTCAGAAAATATTTGTGATAAAGATATTTAATATTAGAGTAACTTAATTCCATTGCTGCAAACTAAGAATGTCAGGATTTCAGTAGTCCGACATACAGATTAGAAAAGTGGGAAAATGGGAAGATGACACCAAAAGCTTGAGTGATTTTAGGAGGAAATATTAAAAATAAACTGAGGAGGAGTCAGGAACGGGTCCAGGAATGGAATATCAGAAGAATGATGCCCATTCAGAGCCAGTTAAGAAGCAATGCATTTATCAATGGGCTTTTAAAGTATAGAATCTGCTAGCTAGTATAAGGGGGGAACACATTTCCTTTTACATCTCTACCGATAACAGACAGTGCAGGTAGAGGGGCTTACTGCCAGAGTCTGAGCAATGTTGCTCAGAGACGGATCATGCCGTTAATTTCAATGATCCGGCATTATGGCCAACAATAATCACTGATTCTGATAGAGTCAATGTTTGAAAAGGCAAAAAGGAAGCCTTTCTTAATAGATGGCTAATGAACTGCCAGCAGATTCAGAGGGCAGAGAATTTTTAAAGTATCTAACCTATTCTAGCTCCTAGAGGACTGGCTGATATACAGCAGGTCAAGAAAAGGCCATATTGCCTGCCATGCTTGCTGTTCTCTTATGAAGAAGAGAAAAGATCAACAAGTGCTCTAAATTTAATAGATGGGATGAAAATATCTAACATAAAATACAGAAATCTTTATGGAAGATTTCCAGGGCATCAGAGAAACTCCACACACAAACACATCCAGCCTACGTACCCCAGAGTAATGTTGGTAGGAAGGCTCCTATTCCATGTTTCCTCCACTTGTAAAGGAATCATCAACTATAACTGTGCTTCATCTGAGATTCAATTGTTGTGGTGCGTTCAATGACTGAGTCATTCAAAACAAACAGACCGTTATCTGAGCCACCTGGAATCGAATCATTTTATTTACTGATTCTATATTCTGTTCAGTCTCAGTTAGCGTGTGGCGTTGGAGTACGGACCTCTGCGTCTGTAAACTCACTCAGTATCTGCTAAACTAATGGCCAAAGTTAAACAGACAGGAAATCAAGCTTCCCTCGGCTAACCTAGTGCGCACCAAGAGAAGCAATTCAATAAGTGTTACTGTACAGAAAATAACGAGGATTTCACCTGATTTGTTTGATCATGCCTGAACTGAGAGTCCTGAACCTATGGGTCAAACAGAGCTAAGGAGTGATTTCCACTGATCCACTAACCTGCCTGGTGGAGGAATCAGAAGGTGATCAAGCTGAAACTGAGCCCATTATCATGTGAATGAAACACTGTATCCTACAGAAAGCAGCACTGTGTTATTCACTCAGAAATTACAAGATAGTTTGATATGGAATAGATACTAGATTTATATAATACGTGTTCTTAAAAAGGTGTGATAGAATGATTCTATAGGGTATCTGGTCCTTAAAGGTCTCTGAATAGGGTGTGTAACATTGGTTGGGCTAAAAATGGCATATTTTCTGTTCTATGAGCCCTAATGCAGCCTGGTTAAAAGTCCTACAATGAAACGACAGGTTTTCTTCCTTTTATGGTCTGATCATTAATATTTAGATGAGCTGTGTGCTGATTGGTTGGTTTAACATGAGCAAAGCTGCTGTGCAAAGACGCATCATAGCAACAAGCACTCACTTACTGAAACATCTAATTGTTGATATGGTAGGGTGACCAGACGGCCTCTTTTTCCCGACATGTCCTACTTTCCGTACCTAAAAAAAATGTTGGGGGGAATTTCAAAATCATTCGGGATTTTGGTCGACTACAGTGCAGCAGAACTGAGCCGTCAGCTCCGGGCCGTGTCCGGGAACCCCGGCGGACGGGGGCAGGGAGCCAGCGGGGGACGGAGCGACCAAACCTGACCTGGTTGACGGTAGCCTGGACACTGGCGGCCATTTGCTTCCCCCCCGTCTGCATTACCAAGAACCAGAAACATCTTCCTGATCCTTTCGATCTATTTTAAAATAACATCAATGGAAGTTAAACTTTTCTGAGTACAACACTGAATGTTTTTATTTTTAATGTAAATGAAAAGGAAATACAGTTATAGCTCATTATTTACAGAGAAGCAACGTTGTTTTTACTCATTATAACTGCATATGAACCAGAAATTTAGTTGGATGAACTGAGTGAGCAAAATAATTTAATAGAACTGATCAAAATGTTTCAGTACAGCATGAAGATTCATGCATCCATTTCATTTCAAGTTTTTAATCATATTTTTTATGCTCTTGGAGAGAAAATTAAAAGCTTAATAATAACATTAATTGAGATTTCTGTGCAAACCAAGAATGATTATTAATATTAATCAAACATGTCGTTTTTCTCTGGTTTTACAACTAGATTCTGCTGCTGGTCTGAAATCATGTTGTACTAAAAAAAAGTAGTAAATTTATTTTGGAACTGAAATAAAACCTTAAGCATCTGCAGTTTGACAAATTCATAAATAGTCTGTATGAATGTTATCTCATTTCCTGACCTTCATTGCAGTTATTAGTAAGCTATTGTACTATTTATGATAATGATCAATTTAACATTCACACAATCAGAAACAATACGTTTTCTGCAACCAAGGCCATATCAAACACTAGCATACACACTCGCCTTTGTATTAGAGGCCTTTCAGACAGACACTGAAGCAAACACTCAATTTCCCACTTGTAATGTTTCCCTTTAGAAGAATGTGCTTATTTATGAGAGTCCACCAATTTACACACAGAGCAGCTGTCCTTTAGCATGGGAAAAAAGCTGCCCCTCCGGGTTTGGAAACGAAACAATTGAGAACATTTAAACCAAACTGTCACCTGGCAGATTCTGCTTCCTGTTCTGAATCTCCAAAAGGCAGCAGTGACTTCACAGCATGACATCACAACAATCCCTATTTTAATCTTTCCTGTTGCTCCCTGGATTTTTACTGAGCCGGCAATTTAGAAAGCCTCTTGAATGAAAGGCCGGCTGAGATAGCAGAGCTTCTAAAACCAAGCATTTGGATTGCAGCTAAAATACACTTTAATGTCAGCCTCTTGGGCAGATTTTACTAAATTCATCTTTAATTAATCTAATGATTGACACTAGAGGCCTGATCTGCAGATGGTTTGTGCAACTTTAAACAGGTGCTATATACTCGGGAGGTTAAAAGGGCGCAGGAAAGATTTTTTTCTCCTTCGATTAAATAAATCATTTAATACTGTTTTACTGCTTCAGATCACCTGTGATTCATGCTTTATTATCTGGGAAGCTGTTCTGGTAGGGATGGTGTTTTCTACACAGGAGTTGATGTAGTCAGTCTCACTCAGTCATTGCTTTGATGTCCTCTCCATGTGGCTGACACAGAGCATCCCAGTCTGTAGCCTCAGAACAACCTTGCAGGGCTTCTTCAGCTTCCTGTGTCCATCTCCTTACTGTTCTTTTTAATGCAGGTTGTCTCTTATAAAGTGGTTTATAATCTGAACAGAGAAAAACAAGATGCTGATCTAATTTCCCAGGAGAAGGTCTTACTTCAATCCATCATCCATCCAACATCCATAATCCATCCATCATCCATCCAA
>NW_015152006.1:48047-52250 GCF_000732505.1 Cyprinodon variegatus | reverse complement strand
AAATATAACCTGTTGGAAAACAAGAAATAGGCTAAAAGATTCAAACAAATAACACCTACTGTTACTGTATGTGAACTGTTAAAACCTACAGTCAGATTACACTGACTTCAGGGAGAAGGAAGCGCTCCAAGAGATCATCAAAAACGTTAACAGAAAGTTAAAAAAATGAACTAAGAATGTTCATAAAGACCAACAGACTTCAGGTTGAACCCAACAACTGACCAAAATATCTCGTTTTACATTTAACAAAAAACATCACAATGATCCCCAAGATGTTTGGATGAGATTCTCCAGACTGACAAGACATGAGCAGAACATTTTAGCTTGCAACTCCTCTATCTGTCATAGTGTAAAAGGAAAATTCAGAAAAGCATCATCATGTCAGGATTGGTGGATGTTGTTGTGCAGAGTAGAAGAGGCAGAGATGATTACTTGCTAAATTGAATGAAGAAATAAAATTACAGAATCTATAGTCCAGAACGGAGTGACAAGAAAACTCAAGAAGCAAAAAACTAGTAGACACTAGAGAAGAATAAAGCTGAAGATTGATGAGGATCCAGCAATGAGGGACTGAATAGAAGGTGTTTATATGCGAGACAGAAACAATGGGAGAACTAATTAGCTGATAGGGAGCAGGTGTGGACAGAGTAGCTAGAAGGAGCTAAGTTGAAAGGAAAGGACACTAGAGGGGCAACAAAGAATAACCACGGAGAAACAACAGGATCTAAAAGTAACTAGAAAAGAATCAACCCATCATTGACTCTGGTTTAAAAGTTCAGTCCATTCTCTGCGTGGAAGGCAGGATCCATCCGATGGACTAATGAACGGGATCCAGCGCAGAACCCTCCAGGGTGTCCCCTATCAATGCAGGCACCACAGAGAGCTGACAGGAGACCGATCCAATTCAGAACCGGACTGTTCTGAGATCCAGGAGTCCTCAACTCAATTAGGAGTTCCGACCCACACATGAACAGACATAAACGGGAAGGTTAAAGGGGAATAAAACTAATGTCTACAAAGTAAGGAATGACCAAAGGGGGAAAAAAGAGGACAAGAGAAGGAACTGGAGATAACTGAAGCCATGGAAAACCTCACCTAAAGATAAGAGAAAGAACAACTATAACTAAAAGTAGACCAAGGAATATGTAATATCAAGAAATGTTGATGAAAAGAGAAAACCACGAAGAGCAAAACTAGAACATAAAAATGACCTAAATCTAGAGAACAACACAGAACAAAACAAAGCAAACTTGAGAACCCCCAAAAAATTAAAACCTAAACAGAAACAAAAGGTCAAAAATGTAAGATCATAACACATCATTCCAACAATCAAACGTATAGCTGGCAGTGTGACGGTCTAAGGCTGCTTGGTTCCTCAATACCTTCAATACCTGTTATACTTAATAGAACCATGATATACCTTTTCTACCATTATACCCTGAGGAACAAAGCCAAGCCATCAGGTAATTACCTCAACATTAAGCACACTGGGGTGATGCAGCTGTCATGGAACGGAACAGATGGACCCAGGATTCAAGGTGAGACAGTCAGTGCGAATGTTTAAAACATTTATTAAAACAAAAACAAACAGAACTGAAGCACAGGGCTGTGGATCTGCGACTACAGCTACTGCAGGGACGGGGCGCAACCCATCATTGACTCTGGTTTAAAAGTTCAGTCCATTCTCTGTGTGGAAGGCAGGATCCATCCGATGGACTAATGATTGGGATCCAGGGCAGAGCCCTCCAGGGTTTCCCCGATCAATGCAGCCACCACAGAGAGCTGACAGGAGGCCGATCCAATTCAGTACCGGACCGTTCTGAGATCCAGGAGTCCTCAGCTCAATTAGGAGTCCTGACCCACACATGAACAGACATAAACAGGGTTCCAGGAATCCACAGAGCACCCAGGCCAGTTCAGAGTTCCAGAGAGTCCAGAAGCGTGCCCAGACGGACACGCACAGATGCAGACAGGCAGGCTGAGTGGCAGAGACAAGACGTGGCACCAGGATTTCTGCAAAACTTTAACCTGGTCTCCAGGCTTACGGGAATAAAAGAAACCCTCCCCACGTTCCGAGCCAAAACCCAGAGGGCTCCAATGAGAAGGGCCAGAACAGACAAGACAAACTCAAAACCTATTAACCCACTGGCACTCATGAACCAGGACGTGAACCTTGGAACTGAACTAAAAATTACCAGACAGAACACAAGTCACAAATGATCTGGCCCTGGTCGCTCAGGCTGAACCGCATATATAGCACAGACGCAGGCGGATGAATTGAGAGATAATTAGAAAACCAGGCAAAGTTAGGCAGGTAAGTGAAATGAACATAAGGTGAGCAATCAGGCCAGATCATGACAGCCACAGTAGAAATCCCCAAAGCAGATCAACAATGAAAACTATGAAAAGCTTTAGAGTGGCCTACAGTTAAAGAAAGAAATTAAATTAAGATTCTGTGTATTTACTTTAGAGAGGCTGATAATTGTTAAATTAAAACAGGTCTGCAAAATATGGCGTCTGTCAGTCTGCCCCAGATCAGCTGTAGCTACAGTGTAGCTTTCCACCATCAGTGTGTGGATATGTGAATAAATGTAGTGCAAAGCACTCTAAAAAGATACCATGCATTTATGTATTTAATGTCAGGTTTGTTAAACAACCTTTAATGATAGTAACTGGCATTACATCTAATAAAACTGCATTTTCCCTCTATTCAGGTAATCTGTACCATGACAATTAGCTCAATAACCGAAAAATGCTAGTGTGCCAAAAAAAGACAATGACAATCAATGGACAGGACAGAGCCTGAAAGGTTGGCTTGGAATGAGGAAAAAGAAGGACAAAGCCAAAATGATGCCTCAACCAGAGGATGGAGCATGGTAATATGAAAAACACTTCAAATCATTAAAAAAGGCAGATGATATGTGGTTATATGTCTGCCGGTTAGTCCTGGGTTTGAATGTCTGGAAACAGGGCTACAGTAAACCTTTAAAAACATTTTTTCATACGACTGAATCAATAATAAGAAGTGAGTTTATAAAACATATATCACTTACAAGATATTGACATATTTTATTGAAAGTATAGAGAAATATGAGCCTCAAGGTCAAACTGATGCACACGAGATTGTAATATGTTTCTCAAAAAAGCCCGAGAGCTTCATCATTTGTTTATAAAAAGATTTCTGAAGTGGTGTCACAAATCGTGAAGGTGTTTATGGATCACAGGAATATAACTCTGGACACACAAAAAAAAATCAATGAATAAAATTACCCAACAGGCTCCTTCGCTGCAGGACTGACAGCTAACACAAACAGCCAAGAAGCTGGATTTTCCAAAGACGAGGCAGAGCCAACAAAACACTGATGGAGAGCTAAAACCTAAAGAACAGATGGTAAAACACTCAGACACACACACGCACAGCCCAAGTGGAAAAGCCCTGTCAGATACACAACCACACACTGAACATCAAAGAAAGGACGGTTAATGTGCCATTTAGACCAAAATACAAAGAAAATGTTCAATTTGCTGCTCATACCCGACTTTTTATATAAGACTGGATAGATGATGTGATGAGTTGAATTCAGTCTCCAAAATATATATTATATTATATTATATTATATTATATCAAATACATTAGTTCCAATACAATAAAGCAATTATTAAAGTGAGTTTAATGACTTCAACTGTGAGCTGGACCTTTATTGTTAGTGTCGAGTTAAAGATCTGGAGATATTTAACTTGCTAGAAGAAAATCGAATTGTTTTCAGTAACACAACCTTAATAACAATAAAATCAGCTATGAAAAACAACATCCTCTGCGGTAGATCGCCTGTTTTTAACCTAACTATATTAAGGAACATAACTGCTTAAACTGGAGGAGAAAATTAAACTCCGACCATTAAATGATTTAATGGCAGAAGATGAGCAAGAATTAAAGCTAATTAAAAATTATCCCAATCCAGGTTTTTTTTTGTTTGTTATCAGAGTATTAAGTAAAGGAAATAATATTTGTCATGCATTAGGGATGGAACGGTTTATGAAAACCGTCCGAACCGTTCGGTTCGACTGTCTGGGTTTGACTGTCTCGGTTCGATTCACGTCGGTTCATGCACGGCTCCTTTTTCTCATAGGTGTACACTTCAGAGCAGAAGGTGGCGGTACTGTGACCAAAGCCAAACACCAGTAGTAAACAAGAAGAAGAAG
>NW_015152006.1:44895-47501 GCF_000732505.1 Cyprinodon variegatus | reverse complement strand
AAAGAACCAGAGACCAACAACCAGAAACCCAAAACTATAGACAAAGAACCAGATACCACGATACATAGACAAAGAACCAGAGACCAACAACCAGAAACCCAAAACTATAGACAAAGAACCAGATACCATGATACATAGACAAAGAACCAGAGACCAACAACCAGAAACCCAAAACTATAGACAAAGAACCAGATACCATGATACATAGACAAAGAACCAGATACCAACATGCAAAGACCAAGAACCATAGACGATTAACCAGAGACCTCGATCCACAGACTAAGAGTCAGTGACAAAGAATCAGAGACCAAGAGGCATAGGTAAGGAAGCAAGAACCAGACCCCAAGGACCAAAAACCAAGAACCACACACCAAGAACTAGAGACCAAGCACAATCTGTGGGGGGAAACAGCATTGTCCTTCCATGACAGTTACAGAGCCGAGGACTATCAGAGGTACCACCTACAGAGAACTTGTTTTCTTTCTAGCTGCCCACACAATCACTACTTTTTATGTTTACTGCCAACTGGAAACCCCTAAAGTTTCTTGGAAAAGAGAATGATAAGAGGTACCAGGTCTGGCAGGGATAACAAACACAGACAACTTTCTAACTTTTCAAACTCTGTGTCAATAGGTGCATGAGCTGTAGCACGGCCAAATACACTGACCAGATTTATAAAGTAACACAAATATACACCTAAAGGTAAGTTCTTTCAGGTTCATAAACTTCCAGGTACTCAAGAAAAAACAATTCACTTCAGTTTATTTCTATATTAAAGAGTCACAACACGTTATTTCAAGACACTCTACAGAGACAAGTCAATCAGATCATCCAGTCAGATTGGTTTAAAGTTTTCCTATCTAAGGAAATCCAGCTGATTGCAGAGGGTCCTTGACTTGCAGGACACACTCCACCTGTATTAGCACACAAACATCAGCATGCAAAGCATGCAAGAAGAGAATCACAACCGGAGGGTTGCATTAAGAACTGTAGGTGATACTTTTCTTTACTTTAGCTGACTGTTTAACTTAAGCTGCATTTTTAATTTGCAAATGTGTACATTTAACACAGATTCCAAAAAAGACCAGGGTCACTTTTTTTTTATTCAAATTATAACTCAATTTTCTTTAAAACAACTTGAAAGCAACTGAAATTTGAAATTTCCGGCTAGGGACCTGAATGGAGACCGAACTCAGACTTGACTACCTACTGGGAAACACCCAGTCCTGTCTTATTATGGGACTACTGCTTAGTAACACAGTGTAACTAAGCAGGGAAACATGGATAAATAAACACTAGAGGATGGTCAGGTAATTCTTAGTTAACAGCAACTACTTGATATGCTTGACTTAAAAAAGTCAATAAAATAATAGCTAGGCAATAATTTGGTACTCAGTGAAGTAGAGTTTCATCAGTTGTGACTTCACAGTTATAGAACTCAACTAAATGTTTCTACTTGCATTTTACACCATATTTTGACAATAGTCGAAGTGTAGGGTTTATTCTGAACCAACAATGAGAATTTATACTCGAATTCCTGAGTAACGAACCATTAGTTCCCTAAAAAGTACCCATTGATTACCCTTTACTTCCTGATTACTTGCTTTTTGTTTCCTTGGTAACTATACATTATTTCCTAATCAGATACTCTTTGTTTCCTTGGTAACTACACATTATTTGCTGATCAGATACTCTTTGTTTCCTTGGTAACTACACATTATTTCCTGACTCATTATTCTGTGTTTCCTGAATATAAGCAGCAGTCCCATAATAAGGCTCGGCTGGGTGTGTCTCAGTAACCGGGTAAACTTTTGATTTCTCCTTAGTCCTCTAGGTGTTAATCCAATGTTGTGTACCTTCTTATCCATTTAAAGCTGTTTCCTCATCATGCTATTCATTTTCTAAAGTACCACAGTCCCCTCCTGCTGCTGTTAATATTTCCCCCTGAAGGCAGCTGCGCCTCGGAACTTCCCTACCGGTTCTTAACTCAAACTGGGTCAAAGCATCTAAAAAAGGACTATAAAAACAGGAGTAAAAAAGTAACAGAGTTTATTCCAGATCAGGTCATTACAGGACAGAGAAATTGCTTAGGGTTGGCACAGCTGTGGGATAAAAAAACATCAGCGAGCGTCTGGCAAAGATTGAGCAAAGATTGAGCCCCGAACAAGGTCATCTCCTTCTTCTTATACCTCATGAGTCCATGTTTTGAATCAGGTGGAAGCTCAGCTATCCGTATCAGAAACTGACACGCCATCCATGCCCTGACCTGTATGCATCTTGCCTCTATGCCCAAGAATTACAGATAGCTCTCCTTTGTCAGACCGGCTCCAAGATGCGCCCATGTCCTTTGTATTTCTAAAGACACGAAGGCTGACTGATTAGATGACCTCCGTACACACAGTGACATCCACAATGTGAAGGAAAGCTTTCTACTCTGTCTAATCCGGCTAACAGAATAACAATACACATGATGTATAAAGAATAAACCTAACACTGCAAAATACCCAAAAGATAGATAGATGGATGGATGGATGGATGGATGGATGGATGGATGGATGGATGGATGGATGGATGGATGGATGGATGGATGGATGGATGGATGGATG
>NW_015152006.1:36769-44073 GCF_000732505.1 Cyprinodon variegatus | reverse complement strand
TTCAGAATGACCTTTTTTTTTTACTTTAGGAAAACATACGCAACAAAACCTTTGCTTGAATAATCTTTTTCTGGATTACAGCCAATAACTTTCTCTTCACACAAAAAAATAGCTAATACCAAAGTCTTGTTTTGTTTTTTATTATTTCCCTTTAGTTAGTTTTAGTGTTAGTTTAGAATCCATCCTGGATATATTTGTATTATAGTCACTGCTGGATCATTTCCTAATGAGTAAACACACATGTCCAGACAAGTGCTTTAGTGTGACTAAAATCTCTCAGTAGTGAACACATTTATTCAAACACTGAGTGATGCAGATAAGGAGAGTGGAGATAAATCTTCACAGATTTTTCATAAATTAAAACCCAGTGGTTGGATTCTTCCTCTTTGTGACATAAATTTACTTTTAATGTGTCAAACAGTTTAATGTACAACTGATCTATTTTTTTATCTGCAATAAACAATTAGTTGTTGGTTGAAGATTTATTTGATCATAACTTGGCTAATTTGAGAAAAAAGTAAATGTCAACACATCCAGTGAGCGTGTCCATCCCTTTCATCACCACAGTGCGGCAGGACGCCGTCTCTGAACATGGGGAACCTTACAGCAGCAGAGGACTACACTGGCTGCCATTTATAGCCAGTACTCTAGTTGAGGGGGGGTTAGCTTCCCCCTACTTAAACACCCATCCCTCATACCATCCTCTGTGACATTTTATCACTGAATGTGTACATTTCTATTATATATTAACAGTAATGGCAATAATATTAATAATGGCAGGTTGTGCGCTTACCAGAAGCCTGACCAAATTACGGTGACCCAGAGGGCACATGCTGTTTCATTTTCAACCTTAGTGGCACAACCAGTGGAGCAGGTGAAAACGCAATTTGAGGGAATGTGAAAATAAGGAGGGGAGGGAATCTTTGGCAGGTTCTAGGTTCTAAGTTTAACAAATTAAATGTCAGAAATGATCTAGAATGGTGTTGATGGGCAAATGGGGAGATGGCATCTAGTGAGCAGATAATCTATTCATCGCACACTGACTGAAGCACAGCGACTGAAACATGTCTCCATACAAGTATAATCCTATTAATTCTAATTTATCTGTCCACCAAAACTATCAATTTTAAGTCATCCATGTATAAGAAATTAGAAAATATTAAGAATATGTTTAAAATTTCCCTTTTCGATCAGATTTCAATGCTTCCAAATGCTTTTTTTTTTTATAAACTTGACTACTGTTTATAGCTCATACTTAGGTAACACTTCACACAGGTTCACCAAAACAGAGCAAGAGGTTACTGCATGGTTTAATAGAAAATAACATGAAAGCTACGATCCATCCTGTTTGATACTAACAGTTCTGACAGCTGGTGGTTGGGATGTTTTTAAGGGAGTGTGGATGTTTTCCTTGGCACCTCTGTGCCTCTTAAGTAAGCATCCATTTAACAACACATCCTATCTGAAGCTGAGCATGTCCATCCCACCACACTGCACCCATCGTCTGATGACTTCTCCCAGCAGGATACTTCACCATGGCAAACAATTTAATACACAATTAGTAAAAAACAGAACAATGCAGCCTCAAAGGGGAATAATGTCCTCTATTCTACTTATGCTGGCCCAGATGAATGCAGAGGGCTGTGTCAGGAAGGGCATCCTGTGTAACCCGCTCCATCAGCAGTGACAGACAGGGCACCCATGGAAAGGGGGCTACTGCTGGCCAGCAAAGAAGAATATGAAGAGGAGGAAGATGTAGATGAGGGGAGGCAAAATAGAGACTGAATGTTTGGATTATAGCTGTTCAATGCAGCAGTGGGTAGCACTGCTGCCTTGGAAGAAGGTTCTGGGTTCAATTCCCGGCCTGGGGTCTTTCTGCATGGTGTTTGCATGTTCTCCCTGAGCTAGCGTGGGTTCTCTCCTGGTACCCCAGTTTCCTCCCACAGTGCAAAAACATGACTGTTAGGTTAAGAGGCTTCTCTAAATCCTCCTTAGTGTGCGTGAATGGTTGTTCGTCCTGTTTGTCTCTGTGTTGCCCTGCGGTAGAATGACGACCTGTCCAGGGTGAACAGGTCGCCCGTAGACTGCTGGAGATGGGCACCCGCACCCTTCGCCACCCAGCTTGGGATAAGTGTGATGGGAAATGGATGGATGGATGTTTGAGTGGAAAGCTAACAAGGCTAAAGCATATGGTAGAGGAGAGACCAAAGTGCTGGAAGCTGCAGAAAGTAAAAAGGTTGTGCAGCTTTTGGCAATGAGTTAAGACAGCATCTTGGTGGAAAGGTTGTCATTCCAGATGACTGGACAACTGACAGGTATCTACTGAAGGAAAGTTGACATAAGACTTGCTCCAACTGGCCCCAGCTCATACAGAGGTTGATATAAAAAAAGAGATCAACCAAGAAGGTTTGGACACTGTGAGGACTGAATAAAGTTGGCAGAGAGGGGATTTAGCAAAGTGAATGAAGAGGTAGCTAAGGCCATACAGTGACTCGTGCAACAGATTGGTCAAAATGAGGGGAAGGATATACGAGGTTAGCTAGGCGGAAGGGGCTAACGTTCAATTTCAGTGTCTGCATCCTCAAAGGACCCGGTCTACCACGACTAGTTCCTTCTAGGTCCATGAAAATAAGGAGGCCTAAAGAGTTTTGGCTGTTAAATTTAAACAGGTCCGGCTTTCACTGCGCGTAGGCTCTGTCGCCTAGCAACAATCACAGCTGACACACAAAGCAGGACAAAGAATGGATACTGAACTTCTCACTACTGTTCTGGCTGCTTATTACATTTTTTGAGGAGCGTTAGCAGCAGAAACATCTTCATGAATATCAGATTTATAGTAACCATACTACAGAGATGTATTCACATACATGTATCATATTAAACTACACTTTCAATATTCACCACTATTTGTCCCCGTTTCCCTCTTTCTTCTGAGCACGGAGCAGCCAGCTTGCTTAGAGTCGCAATGAATCATGGGATACCTAAGGCTACGGAGGATACACCGGACCCATCCAATCCAAACAGACCTCGGCGCTGCGCTATGACTACATTGGCCTACGAATCAGACCTTCAGAGGACACAGCCCCTGTATTGGAACACAGCATAAGATTGAAA
Organism: Cyprinodon variegatus; assembly: GCF_000732505.1. Classification (NCBI taxonomy): domain Eukaryota; kingdom Metazoa; phylum Chordata; class Actinopteri; order Cyprinodontiformes; family Cyprinodontidae; genus Cyprinodon; species Cyprinodon variegatus. The sequence continues at coordinate 40,959 of NW_015152006.1, read as the reverse complement.
GGATGTTCAGCACATTAGGGTGATGAAGGACCATAGTGGAAATGTTCTTACAGCTGCAACATCTATGAGAGTAGTCCAGGGGCCAGTGTCCCATAGGACTTGTGATGGCTCATTATGGCCCATGTTCTGACAACATAACACTAAATCAATGTCTTATTAACATATGCTCTAAAAGCAGAGACCGTAGGCGATCGATCCCTTGGGCCAATATATTATTGTGTGTTTATGTCCTTTTTCTATTCTATTCCAACAGTTATTTAGATATTAAGGTGTTTCACTAAGCTCCAGCAGAATTAATAATGGATCACAGTTTTTTATCTGTTAGATTAGAGGCCTGCAGCTTTGAATTTGATATACTAAACCATGTTTACTGCCTGGGTTGTTTTTGTGTGCTATTTTTCCTTGTTACGTGCCCCCTATGAATAAGCACTGGCCCCACGCTGGGTTGCCTGGTAAATTTGATCTAGAATCACCACTAGGAAGACACAATGAGTACTTTTGAAGAACTGATGAAGGGGAACAATTTAAGTCAAAAAGATTAGACATAATAAAGTAAAGAAGGTTTTAATAAAGACAGAGAGTTTAAAGGCAGCTGATGTGGATGATATAGAAGTGTCAATTTTAAAGACATGTTTGACCAGGCTGTTCAGTGAGATCTTAGAATAGAATAGAATAGAATAGAATAGAATAGAATAGAATAGAATAGAATAGAATAGAATAGAAAATCCCTTTATTTTCCCGCAATGGACAAATTCTGGTGTTTACATCAGCAAAAACATTATAGAAAAAATTGTCACACAAATGTGGACTTAAGAAAAATTTATAAGAATAACATTGAAGAGTTAAAAAATAAACAAAACAATAAAATATTGTACTGTAAAGTGTTTTAACAATATAAAACCGTTCACCTGGAGAATAAATAACCAATATCCAGCTATGGACATTTTTACAGTAATGGATATTTGAAAATAGCAGCAACATCAGAGATGTGCAGAATGACAGCAGCAGGTTATTTAACTGACTAAGGTAGAAACTGTGCAAAATCAGCATGAATGTAACAACTTATTGAGGACGTTGGGAACAGTGGTGGTTCTAGAGTCCTCCAGCTGCTGGGAGGAAGGATCTGTGATAACGCTCCATGGTGCATTTAGGGTGCAGCAGGCTGTCACTGAAGGAGCTCTCCAGTTCAGCACCAGCTTCATGCATGTGGTTGGAAACATTATCAAACAGAGATGTTCATTTAGTTAGGATCCTTTTGTTTCCCACCTCCTGCACTGAGTCCAGAAGGCATCCAATCACAGAGCTGGCCTTCCTGATCAGCTGATCCAGCCGCTTTCTCTCAGCTACAGATAAGCCGCTGCTCCAACAGACAGCTCCATAGAAGGTGGCTGATGCCACAGTCATAGAAGGTCATTAGGAGCGCCCCCTGCACTCCAGAACACCTGAGTCTCCTCAGCAGAAGGAGCCTGCTCTGACCCTCCTTGTAGAGAGCCTCAGTGATAAAGTGAAAGCATGCTGAGAAATTGAGAAGTGTGCTGTAACAGATTTCTAAGAACACCCAAACTTAATATTATAAGCATTCTGATGGCATTTTAGCCAAAGGATTTTTATCAAAAACATAGTCAATGTGCACAAATAAGGAATAGTTGTATTAACCATACATGTAAACAGAGTTTTATGGGGACCCCAGGAACTTGGGGCCCTAAGCAACTGTCTAGAATTGCCTAATGATTAAATCCCCCTCTGCATAAGACCAGCAAGCCGGAGGTAGATGTAGAAGAGATGAAGATTTTAAGGGTCTTTTCTGAGTGACAAAGATGGACACATCCAGGAATGAGTACATCAAAGGGCCAGCTTGTCCTAGTGATTAGGTTAGGAGGCAGAATGTCAACAGCCATTAAAATAACTTAACTATTGGGTAAAAACAAATAATTACACTTAACTTTAACACAGTAATTTTTTACCTAAAGTATGCACATATTAAGAAGAACAATACCTTCAAGCAAGCCAGCTTTGAAAATCTGTGCCCCCATTATGGCCTGAAAGTAGAATAATAGCTTTTCTTCCCTTTTACCCCCATTCAGAGCTTCTCCACACCTCCTATTCAGTCCCACATATAACAAAAACAAGAGAGGTCTGCAGGTCAGTCTTAGGAAGGTCCAAGACCAATGGTTGAGTTTCCCATGTCAAAAATGGATGAATGAGCTTTGTCAGTCACTGGCCTCTGTTCCAGGTCTGCTTTAGCACCACAACTAAGAGGAGTTGCAGCTCATTAACCAGTGCATAATACTGGTGCTGCAGTGTAGTGCTGATTATCGGAGGCCTTTAGCACCAAGCAGGATGACTGGGTTAGCAGAACAACTTCAGCTTTAACCCTGACTCTACCAGGAAGCTGGGTTCCTTCTTGGTTAGGCTAGTCACCATGGCAACTCATTCCAAAAGGCTAACCTCAGAGGCAGGCTAGAATCCTAGAAAACGCTCCAGCCAGCAGCCAATCAGTTGTTCTAGAAACAATGACGAGTCTGTTCAGTGAAGACCTGATTTAATTCAGAGGGAAAAAGAATTTAAATAAAACATCACAATAAAATAACTTGAAAACCAACAAGCAGTTAGAAAAGACAATATGTTCTTGACAAATTGAATGGTTATTAAGTTTATTTATTTATTTATATTTTTCATCCTTTTTGACGTGCCAACCTTTTAGTAATCTGTACTTTTTTCCATGTATAATGTCCTCATACACCACTGCCATTCACTGGTTACTGTATAACTAACATATGAAGCTAAAGTTGAAAAGAAAAATAAAAAAAAACATTGGAACTCAAATTGGGAGAAGATCCTTTGGGTCGCAATGGTAATTATTTTATAAGATTTCCAGGGCCAGACTGGCATATATAGCAGATCCCAGAAGCATGTGTTGGCAGGAATACAGAAAGAAGCCAAAGTAAAACATTTCTCATTTTCAACATCGTCATACGACATTGTTACGCCACAATTAGATTCATCACCTCATCATTATTCCTCTTTCAAACAGCCACTGGAAACTGAAAAAAAGTTAAATCCAACTGAAGGCAACCAGGAGATCAGGATTTTACCACGCTATGGTCTTTACCACAATGGTCCTCATGGGAAATGTTGTCTTTCTTCAGGCAATACAATACAGCTTCTGTCCACTAGAAGCTGTCGACCAATGAATATCTATATAGATATCTATAGATATGTATATATTAGGGCATTAACTAGGGGGTTGGGAAAAAATCCCTTTTTTCGGGTGTTCAATATAATATTGATCTTTTAGTTCCTAATATAAATTTTGAAAACAGAACATTTTGACCTAAATCAATTAGGTAAAATGAGCTACCTCTGCACCCCCACTGTGGCAGACGGCCCTGTGGAGCCTTTTTGCTGTGCGGCGCAGCGCCATATCTGTAGATGACGCAGACCAGGTAGAAAATGTGGACTGACTCAAACTCCAAACAACACTAATACAAAAATAACTAAATGACCAAGATCTAGCTTTTTTTGTCAATACATCAATATAATTACAAAAACATATCATTTTAATAGTTGGAATACTTCTTGGTAAATGCTCTAATATAATGCTTAAAGAAACCTGAATGAATGACAAAAGTTCTATATAAAGTTTGAACATACTGGCAACAAAGTCACACAAAAATCATCAATTTAATTAAATGTAGGCCTGGAGTTGAAATCACACACAAAATTAAAGTGGAAAACATACTACAGGCTGAGTATTGTGTGTGGCCTCCTTGGGCCTGTATGACCTCCCTACAACACCTGGGCTACTCCTGATGAGGTGGCAGATGGTCTCCTAAGGGATCTCCTCCCAGACCTGGACTAAAGCATCCTCCAACTCCTGGACAGACTGCAGTGCAACATGACATTGGTGGATGGAGGGAAACATGATGTCACAGATCAATTCAATTGAATTCAGTTTATTTATATAGCGCCAAATTCAAAACACATGTCATCTCAAGGCACTTTCCAGTTCACCAGATCATCCAGTCAGATTGATTCAAAGTTTTCTATCTAAGGAAAACCAGGTGATTGCATCGACTCATTGACTCTTCAGCAATCCCTCACACTAAGCATGCTTGTAGCAACAGTGGAGAGGAAAAACTCCCTTTGAACAGGAATAAACCTCCAGCAGAACCAGGCTCAGTGTGAGC
>NW_015152006.1:33303-36226 GCF_000732505.1 Cyprinodon variegatus | reverse complement strand
CGCTCCCACAGACTGCTACTCTGGCTCCCTGAGCAAGACCCTTAACCCCCAGACTGCACAATCCCAGCCCACCGCTCCCCAAGGGGATGGGTTAAAGTTCATTCTGTTGCTCTGTACTTGTGACAGTGTAATAACAATAAAACGCTAGAATAAGGAATTTTGGGTTTAGATTGCATGCTTTCTTTTGTTGAGTTTTCAAATATAATGTTTTTTAGGGCTTTTGTAACTTTTAAGTGCTTCAGAAGATGCAGACTTAAAAACACAGAATAATTCTGTTACAAGAAGGAGAAGCAGAAATGGCTAAGGTTACCATTCTATGTGTAATGTTGTCCATATGTCTGGGCCATTTTCTATTTTTACTGTTGAAGATAAAAGTTCTACCTTAATGAAACGTCTTTTTTTATCTTTCTGTCTGGGATTGGATTCTTCCTGGCTGACTGTGTTTGCTGTGAACATAAGATGTAGATGAAATAATTTATCAGACAAAACAATAATTTATATTTTTGTCTAGGAAAGAAAGAATTATCTGCATTTAGAGAGACTTTAATTTTATATAGTGAGATACATTAGTTAAAAATATTGTGAACTTGGTTTAAATACAAAACAAAGATTTTATATTTCTGCTTTGAAATGATAAAAGTTAAGCATTAAGTTATTTTTAAATGTTCTCAGTGATTAGATTTCTAAAGTCTAACCCAAAATCATTATTGATTTAATGTTGGCAAAATCACCTATGTTGAGAAATATGACATAAAAATGATGTTACTATTTCAACATTGATTAGTTTAGCAATGTCTAAACAAAATCCAAAGCAGCCATGATATTTATTCAGCAATGACATGACGTCTAAATGCCAGTTGGGAGCATGGTGGTACCGCTGAACCTGATGACCAATGTTGTGGACTGGTTAAACTGGATGGACTGGAGGTAATCCCACTAGGATGAGTTATCTTCATGGTGCTGCGCTCTGTGCTGTTTGATGTGCTTTTATTGTGAGGTAGAGGATCCATCTAAAAAGCAAGTGTATCCTGACCACAGGGGAAGCAGGTAGTTGTTCTCTTCCATTGTTGTTCTTTTCTCTTGTTTGATGGTCAGACAGGGACGCATTGAATGCTTTAGGTGTTTTTTATAGTGAGAGCTGTATTTTAGGTCATTGAGAGGGTTTTTGTTTTTTTCTGACAAGGAGACAGTAAAGCTGTCTGCTTTTATATCACTTCCTTTACAGTAGCAGCCATTCAAAATGGCCTTCCGAATGGCAGCCCACTTCCCTGTGACTACCAGCAAAATCCCCTCCAACTTCCAGGCACTGAAGTAACCTCCTCTTTCTCCTGGGCATGCATATTTTTTTAACTCTGACTCTACCCTTTCACTCAATTACAGGGTCTGACCAGGGGATGGTGCTTCTCTTTAGATCTTAATGGCCACAAATCATGACAGAAAGAATATTTTAGTACAAAGATTGATGTTCAAAAAGGAATTGTAGGGAACCAGCCAAGGAAAATCCAAGGACCAACCTAAGACCAGCCAAGGACCAACCTAAGACCAGCCAAGGACCAGCCAAGGACCAACCTAAGACCAGCCAAGGACCAGCCAAGGACCAACCTAAGACCAGCCAAAGTCCAGCCATGGACAAGCCAAGGGCCCATCAAGGAAAACGGGGGAATTTCGAATGGCTACTACTCTAGTTAGTCTGACTGTAACTTAAAAGCCTCTTTTTCTATTTGTATTACATGAACAGTTTCTACTGTAATCCACCCTGTGTCACTGTGTTTACGAGACTGTAACAGAATTTAAAAGAAATCAAAAGTCAGAAGCATATTTGGATAACTAGGTGGCTGGATGCGTTCCTGGGGAGCAGATATTAGGTTTTAGCTATTTGCTCTATATTTGCTCCAGATGTCATACCATTTTCTTTCCCAAATAGGCTCATTTCACAATGATTACACCAATCTTATTACAGATGCACACAGAGGGGCTGGAGTTACACAATGCAGAGAAAAAGCAGAGAAATGGACAGAGAGGGAGACAAAAGATGTTAGTTTAAATCTTAACTGGTTCTATAAAAGGAAACTGGGAAGCCTTTCCACCAGCTGAGAGTCAAGTCATTGAAAAAAGGTGAGAAAAGGGAAAACAAATGCACTAATCACAACTTTCATATTAACGGGTGTTTTAATCTACAAATAGTACTTAAGAACAATCCTATTATCTGATCTCTCACCTGCATTAGCAGAACAGAGATTCATCCACACAAGCTGATGCTGGTGAAGATTCTCAGTCATCCAGGTCATAGTCATACCAACAAGGTTAAAAAAAACAATCCACTGCACTTTGTTTCCAAGTTTACAGACATTTTGCTTCCCATCCAGGAAGCTTTTTAAATTAAAAATGTTGGAACTGGCCTTTTATTAGAGTTGAATTAGCGAAGCTTTATATAGTAGCCCAAAAACTTGTTTTGGCTTAAAAAACATGCAAACTGAACCAGAAGAACAGAATAGAATAGAATAGAATAGAATAGAATAGAATAGAATAGAATAGAATAGAATAGAATAGAATAGAATAGAAAATCCCTTTATTTTGAATAAATGGATATGGATAAATTCTAGTGTTTACAGCAGCAAAAAGATTACTGTATAGAAAAAACTGTCCCTCATTAGTCTGCAATGCCCGATAACTCTGAAAGGGGGGTCTTTAGGGGCAATTGTTGGCTTGGCTGCCCAGGCAAGATGTTTTGTCCCCTGCATGGTGATGGGGGGTTGAAATGATAGCGGGAAGGAATCAACTTGCTGTATTTTAGGTTTTTGAAACCTGAAACCCGAGTCCAGCCTCTCTGTTAGAGGTTGTTTGTTCTTTCTTTCAATAAATGGCTTCCTTCACACCCCTTCCAAACCACCTGTCTACTTTGTCCAAAATATGAACTTTCTGG
>NW_015152006.1:23594-31693 GCF_000732505.1 Cyprinodon variegatus | reverse complement strand
CATCAGCTCGGTATATATAAATCTTACGAATTTGACATGGAGGTTTTAAATCCTCATTAAAACAGACTTACACATATCCAGTGTCTAATGCTTTAGATATTATGTTATCCACCTGATTCTGTCTGCCGTCCCATGTTAGGCTGAGCGCCTGAGCTGCAGGAAAAAGCTGCAGAGCAGGAAGACATCCTGACCAACACTATGTTCGACTAAGGCGGCTCTGTCCTGTGAATGCTAGATTCGCCATGGTACGGTCGAATCCAAAGACTCCATCATATGCATCTGACAAATACAACCTTCCTTTCCCACGCTTTTTAAAACAGGCTCCTTCGCGCACTACTGTATCCCATGATTCATTGCAGGTCAAGGCAAGATGGCTGCTCTGTGATCACAGGTAAAGGCAAGAGGGAAATGGTGTCGAACAGTGTATGTTAAAATTTTCATCTTAAATAAACGAAAATAGTTCATTTAATGGATAGCTTGTTATTGAGAGATTTTATCTGCCCCTATGCAGATGGGTTAGGCTAACATTTAAACAGAGTCCAGTATCTATGCAGTATGGGAACTATAAATCTCCAACAAAATGTAATGTTACCATGTTAACATGTACCCAGAGAAGTTCAGCATTCATTCTTTGCCTGCTTTGTGGGTCAACTTTAATGGTTGCTAGATGACAGAGCGTATTGTCTGAGAAAGCTGGAGAAGGCTGGACCTGTTTGAATCCATAACCAAGACTCTTCCGGTCTCCTTATTTTCACAGCCTTTAAAAGGACTCAGTCTAGGTAGACCGGGTCCTTGGAGAACACAGACGCTGAATTCAAACCTTTTTTAATTATTTACAGTTTAGACTCATCAAGTTTGACGTTCTAAAGAATATTTCAATATTATTAAATCTTACAGCTTCCTCTTGCCTGCAGCTTCTGGGCCTTGAAAGACGAGATATGCCGGTTTTCAGCTGAGGCTAAGTGGGAATGACCAAATCCCCTCCAAGGAAGACTGTGTTCGCTGGCCAATCAGACTACCTGCTGCTTACAGTTCACAGGAGCTGAACATAGCTTCTTGCTTTTCCTACATTTCAAACCAAGCTGAACGCAATGCTTTGTGAACCTGCTGAAGCAGATGAGAACCTCTCCTCTTCTGGTCGACCCATAGAGTAGCCGGGCCCCATGCTGTTCCCCGAGGAGCCGCTAGAAGCCGGGTGAGCCATCCCCCACTGGTTCTGAGCCGCTGCCTTGAACTTTGAACCCACCAGACCATGCCCCACTGTTTCTGAGCCAGTGGACTGTGACCCACCTGGTTCTGAGCCACAAGACCATCCCCCACTGGTCCTGAGCCAGCGGACCATGCCCCATCGGTTCGGCTGCTGTTTGTAGTTGCGCTGCCGAGATCTGAGCTGCTGCTACAAGCTACCCATCGTCTTAAAGGGATCCTCTGCAAAGTTACATAATGCTGGGAAAACTACCTCATAACCATGGTTAACATGGTAAGTAACATGGTAGCAGCCATGTTGTGAGTCCCATAACTACTGGTCCCGCCCCAGAACCGGATATTCTGTGCAGCTGAATTGACCCAATGTCACTATATTCTTATGCATTCCTCAGTCATTGCTCATATTTCACTGCTTTGATTGCATTCAATATCTCAGCCTCAGAGTTTTTCACATTCATTTGTTGCTATTTTAAAAAAAACACTTTCATGCATTAAGCCTTAAAACTTGAACATTCCTCAGAGACTCTCGAACCATTTTCCCATTTTGTTTGCTTTTCTCTACTGGTGCCTATTTTCAATAGTGTTTAGTGTTTGCATAATTATTATAGACAGTAATACTGTGTGATAATTATCTGATAAAAGTACCATTGTATTTAAACTCATGATCTTTTGTGCTGACTGGACCAGACAGGGCCACAGCAGGGGAAGGAGTGACCGAACCCCATCCGGTGACGAATGCTTTTCCGTGCCTCCCTTACCGTGCTTCGGGGGAAAGTGTTTCCATCAAGAGCCCCGGGAAGCACGGGGCTGCCATTGTCCAGGCTACCTTCACCAGGTCGGGTTTGGTCTTTTTCAGCCGCTGGCTCTCTGCCCCCGTCCGCCTGGGTTCGAGAACAAGGTCCAGAGCTGATGGCTCAGTTCTGTTGCACTGTAGTCGACCAAAATCCCAGATGATTTTGAAATTCCTTCTGGACATTTTTTTAGGTATGACATGTTGGGGAAAAAGAGGACGTCTGGTCACCCTACCATATCAACAATTAGATGTTTCAGTAAGTGAGTGCTTGTTGCTATGATGTGTCTTTGATCAGCAGCTTCGCTCTTTGTAAACCAACCAATCAACTCAGAGCTCATCTAAATATCCATGAGTATACCATAAAAGGAAGAATACCTGTTGTGTCAGTCTGATACTCTTAACCAGGCTTGCATTAGGGCTCATAGAACAGCAAATATGCCCTTTTCAGCCCAACTAATGTTACACACCCTATTCAGAGACCTTTAAGGACCAGCACCAGATACCCTATAGAATCATTCTATGAGCCATTTAAGGGAATTATGTTAGTGGAGGTCAATGACAGTTGATCAACAAACCAAAGCACAAATACCAACCAAAGAAACAGCTAAAAACAAATCTGACAGCCTCCACTTGAGGCCATAAAAACCCAACAAGGAATTCATTCCATCTATTGTTCACCAGTAAAGCACTTATGTACATTTAGGACTTTTAATTTGTTGTTCGTATTTGTAAGTTTAAAAATGCCACAGATTACTTTTTGTACAAGGAAAGTAAAGAAGTTCTGGCATAAAAATAGACCTTAGTGTTTAACATTATATTATATTATTATCAAAATATCCCGCTTTCCTGGCAACTACAAGTTTGAAATGTGTCCCACAACTGAAAGCACCACGGTTAAGGGTTCTGACAAAAAGCTTAAACAAAATAAATATGTCTTAGACTGAATGATATATGACATTATTTGTAAATATCACCTTAGTAATGTAAAACAGAGCTTTGAAAGTCATGTCCAGCCAATCTCTAAGGCAGAACGAGGTAATTGGTTAAATAGATGCAGCCAAAAAGCAGGAAAATACAGTAGTTCAAAGGAAGCAGATAAGAACAGCAGTGAAATATTTGGCATAAAACGTCCCGAAAAATGTGTCCAAAAGGCAAATCTGAGGCCAAATCAGAGCTTAAAGGGCAGCAGCTTGGCAGAGCTGATTCACACATTCTTCTAAAAATACAGTCACAAGTAAGCAATTAGCATTTTGAAGGTCTCATCAGAGATGTCAGACTTAAATGTGCATCAGTATCTACCAGCTATGCAGCACTTGTCAGATCAGGACTCCTACTGGAAGGAGATCAAAGATGGAGCAGCAAGGTTTAAATTCTGACCTGATGTTCATTCATCAAATAAAACACATAGAACTAGACCACAGTAAAACATTTTCAAATAATCATCTGTTCTTACTGAAATAGATCAATCTAGAGTCCATCTAGAAAATATTACTGCAGATTATTGTCAAATTTATAAAGGAAATGTTTTCTGCTCAACATGAGAGGCAGAGGACACATGATGTGATAAATGGTCTTCACAGATTCTCTAAGAGTAGGTTGTGATTTCAGACTTTAGGTGGGTTTGTTGCCGCACAGAAAGGCAGAGAGAATTGCAGCTAGCAGCAGATCCATGCATGCAAGTAGAACTGAACACCTTTTTAACACAATGGTTACACTGAAGTCCTCTAACAATGGGACTCTGGGAAAGCAAGCTTTCAAAAACCAAAAGCCTGGAGTAAAACATCTATGAGCTGGGGTTTAGTGGAAAGGAAAATCAAATTAAAATCACAATCGCTATTTTGATTAAAAATAATCACAATTTAGATTTTTGGTTAAATCATTCAGCTAAAGACAGTAAAAAAGGTGCAGTTGATTGTGAGAGTTTGGACTGAGGATGTGAGCCTGTCTTTGGGTTTAATGTTGACTCTTATCCAAAATGTAATTTCTATCTGATCAGACAGCAGTATGATATTTGGACTGGCCCACAGACGCAGACATTAGGAACCGATTAGAATATACAGCTTTATTCAATGTGGAAACCTTTTTATCCAAACTGTCCACCTGTCTGTCCAACCTCCTCTTCTTTCTGGTCCTTATTTAAACTGTTTGGTTACTGGTTTAGTTTTGCATATCAGAGAATCTCTCTTGTTTTATTTTGATCTCTACATAACTTGTAAGTTAATAGTTGGTATTATCCCCAGACATCTATGCACTGCAAAAAATGATCTAAAAACAAGTTCTTAGATTAAGTGGATTTACCCTTAATTTCAGTAAACAAATTAAATTTGAATATGGAATTAGTATTATTCCTTAATTATATTAAATGTTTTATCTTATTTTAAATTAAATTATCTTGTTGCATTGGCAAAGTGTCCCACTTACCTCCTCAATTCAACTAAAAATGACATTAACATTTCGATTTTTTTGCACAGTGATGCCACAGGTGTCCTTGTGTCCTGCCCACTCTTTTTTATTGGCTGTTGGCAACAAACACTGGCAGCTGGGTCTGGACACACAACCCCACATAAACTCACTGACTACTTAATTAGGTGTGTTTGCTTAGATGCTTGTTAACTAGGGCTGCTAATGACGATTATTTTGCAAATCGATTAATCTGTCCATTATTTTTTTAATCAGTAGTGAAAGGTTCCTCAAAGAAGAATTTTACGAAATTAAACCAGGCCAAACTCAAACGTTTCTACTTGACGAGTTCTGGATATAGCAGACTGACAGACGGAAAAATAAAAAAACTGATCCTAAAAGCAAAATGTATATATATATTTTTTCGCCATATTGGTATAATTCCTGCTGTAAGTGGATCGCTCTGTCAGCTATGGGAATGTTTTACAATCTCTATATTCCAGTTAAAGTTGTAGGGAAATCATATTTAAATGTCAAATCATTCTGGCTTAAACATGGATATAAATATATTCTTTATCAGATGATATTTCCTGCTTGCGAACCTTCTGCCACAACAATCCCGCCCTCTTGATAATCGACCAATCACATTCACTTTATTCACTCGTGTAAAGCCGGGCACCACTCGGGAGAATTTGGAAATGCTACAGTTGGAACAGCCGCTTCCCTACGACTTTAAGGATTAATCAATTACTAAATTAGTTGATAATTATTTCAATAAGTAATTAATCATGATTATTCTGATTCCTTGTTTCAGTCCTATCGTTCAATCAAGCATCTGACGCCAGTGTTGTCTCTGGCAGCCATCTTAGATTTAGTCTTCAGGATAAAAACTATTATTAGTTTTAGTAGCATTTTAGTCGTTACGATATGTGATAGTTTTAGTCAGTTTTATGTTGAACTTCATAGAACAGGTAACCTTTACAACTTAGAATAAGAACAAGATTCTTTCCCAGACTGACAGCTCTATCCTAGATGCTACAGTAGCTGGGTATAGAATGCTGCCGTGCAGATCATCATTGCTGTTGGACAGAAAACTTTGATTTCTAGAATTCAAATAAACTTTTTACTGAATTATTGCCTTAACTTCAAAAAAGCTGTGAAAATAGCAAATCTAGTTCAACACGTCATATTGGTTAATATAGCAGACAGATAAGCAAACAAAATGTCCAATAAAGGAAGTTTTAGACAAACAAGGTTTCCATCCCAAAGCAAACACTTCCTGATCTACTATGAATTATTCATCACACACAATCAATAAAATCTGCATTACTCCTAAAAAAAGCAAAGAACAAAAACATTCTGCTTTCTACTTTGGCAATTTTGGCTTTATTTACCCCTCGGTTACTACTGCTCAGGGGTCAAAGTAGATTTAAATTCACAGGGTTTTGATATTAAATAAATACAGAGATAAACTACATAATTGCCTTGTAATGCCATGGCAACCCAGACCTAAACAGAATGAAAATGTGAACTAAAACGTTAAAATGTTTAATGGAAACAGAGAACAAGTTTTAATGACAATATGGACAGAGAATGGTCTGAACAGGAGAACTAAATCTGTGAATGGATTTTGTTCAGACTGCAGAGTGAGGCGGTCTGCAGCACAGGGTCTTTCTGCATGGAGTTGGCATGTTCTCTTTGTGCACTGGTATATCTAAAAGAACATTTTTAGAGTAAAGACCAGAAAAGCATTCAACGTTTCTGCTGCCTTTCAGCTGCTGCAGGTGGATCAATAATTCTTCTTGAGAATCATTAATGATGACCACGATCCTTCACTTAAAACCACAGCGTTCCCATCTAACCAATACCTCCAGCAGAATAATGCACTGTATTACAGAGCTCAGATTCTCCCACACCTGTTCCTTGAACAGGAGGAACGGTCCACTTTACTCTAATGGACGCCATCGTCTCCAGATCTTAATACGGCAATTTGGGGATAGGAGCAGGAAACCATCATGCTGAACATCTTCTTAGCAAAAAGGTGCATTCAAAACACTTTAGATATATTTTAGCAAAGGACTATTAAACTCCAGTCTGTGCATATTGACAATGTGTTGTTGCTATCTTAACGTACAGCAACTCCTCTGCTTTACAGATGTTAATATCTTAATATCTCTAGAGCAGGGGTCCTCAAGTCCAGTCCTCAAGAGCTACTATCCTGCAACTTTTTGATGCACCCCATTTTTAACACACCTGAATAGGATGAGTGTCTCGTTACCATGCCTCTACTGAGCTAAATGAGGGGAATTGAGCCTTTCGATTCAGGTATGTTAGGCTACGTTCCCACTGCAGGCCTTGATCCTCGATTCCAATTTTTTTGTGAAATCAGATTTTTTTTGCGTTGCCGTTCAGATTTCCAAATAAATGCAACTAGTATGTGATCTCCTGTGTGAGCTGAAGTCATACAACCCAAGTGCAGTAGAGGATGCAATGACGTCACAGGCCAGAGTGCTCTGTGTTTACGGAAGTAAACATGGAGGTAGTGCCGGAGCGCATCTAGTGATCTTTCCCAACCATAAAAACACTATCTTTTCAAGATTTTTAAACATAAATACTGCTCTCATCATCGCATCATCGTCCGCCATGGTTGTTGTTTTTCTTGTCGCTTCTTCATAGCAAGACACAGAATAGTGACCTTTGTCGGGTATTAATGACGTTCAGATCGGATGAATGCGACCTGGGCGTTCAGAAACAGGTTGCATTTGAAAAGATCAGATTCATATCGGATTCAGGACCACATAGCCAAGTGGCCTGGGTCGCACTGGAAAAAATCGGATCTGTGTTGTTCAGACTTTCATGAAAGGATCAGATCCAGGTCGCATATGGGCCAAAAAATCGGATTTGGGTGACTTCAGCCTGCTGTGTGAACGTAGCCTTAAGGCTGATTTATACTTCAAAACTAGGTCGTCTGCATAGGTGTCGCAGTGAACACAAAGACGTCCCTGCTGGAGGTTTCTTCCTGTTTTTCGTCTCCACTGTCGCTACAAGCATGCTTAGTGTGAGGGATTGCTGTAGAGTCAATGAGTCGATGCAATCAGCTGGTTTTCCTTAGATAGAAAACTTTGAACCAATGTGACTGGATGATCTGGTGAACTGGAAAGTGCCTTGAGATGACATGTGTTGTGAATTGGTGCTATAGAAATAAATTGAATTGAAAATGGAAATTAAACCAATAAACTAGAAAACACAGAAATACAAGAATCAAAATATAACTGAAAACTAAAAAAATCTTAAATAGAGCCAAAATGTGTAGAGACATGACTAAAGCTAAATGTCAGCATGGTAACTGTGAGGACCAACAACCAGTCCTCAGTTTGTGGGTAAAATCAGAAAGACAGGAACTGGCAGCTGCTTGCAGAAAGTCTCCTCCTGACACCAGGGATGAGCTGGAGGAATTTCTCAGTGGTGAGAACTTTGAAGTTGGAGGGAAACTCATCATCCCAATTACGGAACTGCTGAGATCAAACAGAAACACTGGGCTGCTTCACACTCATCTTCCTCTGACCTGCTCTGCCTTGCTGGAAAACCCACGCACACGTGTCTTTGCTGGCGCTAATTAGAGACCAGCCCTCCCTAAACCTGCACAGCCCAAAGCCCACCCAGCCACTCCCCTCCCTCCCAAGATAGACCCTGCTCTCCA
>NW_015152006.1:20200-21994 GCF_000732505.1 Cyprinodon variegatus | reverse complement strand
GGTAACTTGATCCTCTGATTTCTTGAAATATCTATTTCCATTTTTTAAACTTAACTCAGAAAATTTGGCTTGAGAAAGTTTCTGGTTAAAGCTCTAAACTTTACTGTCGTGGTTTTGATTCTGTTCAAGTTTCTGAGTTCTCTTGAGTTCTTAGATATCTCTAGTTTGCCCTCTTGTGTCAGTCTCCTTTTCCCTAGCTCCCTTCTAGCCTCCTCTGTTCACACCTGCTCCCAATCTGCTAACTAGCCTGGTTTCTCTCTCCCATATATTCTCCTCTTGTTCAGTCACCCTTCGCTGGTTTGTTGTCATTTCTTTGCCCACTTCTAGTTCCTGGTTCTCAGTTCTTGTGGATTTATGTTTTGAATTTTTCCTTCTGCTGAACTTTTGGTTAATTAAATCTCCAAGAAACCACTTCAGCTTCAGTCTGCATTTGGGTCCTCCTGTCAAACCTCCACCCCACCTTGACGTTTACATTGCAAAGAAGCCTGAATGAAATGCTGATCATCAACAATATCATTATTAAAAATTAACCCAGAACAGGAAGATCAGGAAGCACGTCTAACACGAACTCAAAGACAAAAACAGCACATCCAACCCTTTATTTTTTATTTTCCAGTGTTATGTCATTACACTGTCACAAGAACAGAGCAACAAAACTCACTCTCTGCATTTAACCCATCCTCTTGGGGAGCCGTGGGCTGCCATTGTGCGGCGCCCTGGGAGCAGTGCTTTTCAGGGACTCAGAGTGCAGGCTGTGGGAGTGGGACTAGAACTCAGAACTTCTGGATTCCAAGCTCCATGCCCAGACCACTAGGCCGCCACTCCCCCAAACCTGACCATCATACCAAACCGAAAAACAAAAACCAGAAACATGAAGAACTGTGAAAAAGTTTTTTACTTCACTGTCTGGCTTTGTTGCATAATGATGTTACTGCATGCTTGGCTAAAGCAGCCGGGGGGGCTACAGCGCCCCTGTGTGGTGAATAAAGGATACAACTCAACTACCTTCTGACAGCTCCTTTACAAAACATCAACGGAAAGGTCAAAGTATTTTCCATTTGCTAAGTCAATTTTAATAAGGTTTCTTTTAGTTCTTTAGCAACAAATCATCAGTAGTGAATTTAAATTGTCCACCGCTCAACGAGCAGCAGGCTGTGAATAATGGAGGTGATGATTTCTTTCTTTTTTCTTTTTCTAACATCATGGTTCTACTTGAGTTTTAGACTTTGACTCAACCTGAAGACACCAGAGCTTATCGCCCTTATTTAGCTGATGAAGGTTCTCAGTCATCCAGGTCATAGTCATTCCGTAAAAGTTCCCAAAAAACAATCCACTGGACTTGGTTGCCAAGATTTGAAGACATTTCTCCACCTCTCCAGGAAGCTTTCTCATTCAAATGTCTGGATCTGCAGTGAGTTTGAGTCTTTAAATAGACAAGACCTTGTATTGCTTGGAAACATGCAAATTGAAACCGATGAGTGGGTCGTTTGGTTCCATTGTTAGCCTTTTGGGCCCTATATATTTATAATGCATTAAAAGGCATCTCTCTAAGCATCTATAAATATAAATATCAGTGTATTCTGTTCTCTTAAAGAAAGCATTCAATAAATATATGTTTGATCTCATTTTAGGAAAATAGAAAAACCTAATGAAAGCATTCGTGTCGAGTAACTGTCGGTCCATCAGCCCCCAGCCGAGTGACCCGCCAACTTTCATCACAAAGTTACACATTTGGATGAGGAGTGTAAAAATGAAACGGCTTTAATATCACTGAATGTTGATGATGATGATGAT
>NW_015152006.1:16100-18994 GCF_000732505.1 Cyprinodon variegatus | reverse complement strand
GCTCTTTGAATGGTTTGTTTTCAAATGGTTTGCTGCTGTCTGTTTGGACCTTTCTGAACATGTGCAGCAAATGGACTGATCCAATATGGTGGACACTGAAGGGGGGGGCTGAGACACACTTAATAATATAAGCATTCTGCTGGCATTTTAGTGAAAGGATTTTTATCAAAAACATAATTAATGTGCACAAATAAGGAATAGCTGTATTAACCATAGAGTAGAGTTTAATGGGGCCCCCAAGAACGTGGGGCCCTAGGTCACTGCCAAGTATTGCCTAATAGTAAATCCCCCCGGCCCTACCATATGCAACAGATAGAAGGCAGATATTCTGTGTTACGGTTAAATAATGACATGAGGCTCACACAGAGTGTGATTCCCTGTAGTTTAACATAGCAGCTCCTGAAACGGAAACATCAAACTTCTCATGAAGGCACCGTAGACGATAGAAAAATGGACGCTGCGTCTTTTTACAATTGGACGTTCTCATCAAAAAACAGTAACAAAAACTGAAAAGCAAGTGTGGATTTGACTTTCTTTTAAATTAGGAGAAGAAAACAGCAACAATTTCAAAGGACGTCCGATTGGACATGGTTTACTTTACATATTTAAAAATATTTAAAAATTTCCTCAGACAATGTGAATTAGTATTGTTATCTGAAACTATTCATTTCTAAACCTGGTGTAACAAAGTCAGACTTCCTGCCCTGACATCAACCCATGGCAGCATAGAGAGCTTTACATGATAAATGATAAAGACAGACATCCCCTTTACTATGGGATCCAGATTAACTTTGCAGGAAGAAATGCAATAATATTAGCAAAAGGGGAGTTCGCTTTGCTTTTGACTCCAGATCATTATTTTAAAATAATCTGTCTTTAAAAGGAAACTGAAAACAGCTTTTACCTTAAAGGTATAATTTTAACATGAAATCAGGGATCAGCTTGTTTGTTTTTGTTGTTTTCTTGGTTCCTGGTGATATTTTTTTCAAAGCACCAAATAGCCACAGTTCCTCCTCCTACTGACTTCTTGGACAGTTGAGAGATGATCCCTGTCAGCATCACTTCACTGAACCCACCTCATTGTGATGATTATCTGCTCCTTTAGCTGACTGCATCTGCTTTTAGAAAACAGGCTTTTTCTCTCTTATCACCTGCTTTAAATCAACCCGTTTCCAGTTTTAATGAAGCTCAGAGTTTAAGTTATAAATCAGCAGAAACTGAAAAGCTTCCCTCTCCTTCCACACAGAAACGCTCCCGGATTATGAGTGGGCACATGATGGAGCGTGGGGGTCCACAGTGGGCCGACTCTCTCTCTAACTTTTACGCACAGACAAACAAGTTAGTCCTGCGATAAAAGACTCACCGGCTGGTCCATCGGCTCCAGCTCCGAGGGCTCCTCATAGTAATCTGTGTGGCTGAAGTCGCTGGCCAGGTTAGAGTACAACAGATACGCTAGAAACACGCAGATCCCCCAAAGGCGCATGGTTGTGTTTGCTCCTCAGCGCTGTATGATCCGCTGGAGAGGCGCTGCTTTATGCAGTTGGCCCCTGTCTTTCCTTCCTCTCTCACTGTCAGGGTCCGCGTCTGGCTCCTTGGAGGGACCGCAGCATGTGTATGCAGCCCGGTCATATGGAAACACATCAATCCGGAGGGTCAGCGGAGGCTGCCGCGTCAATTAATCCCAGGAAAACCCACAAGCGCTTTCAAAATAAGAGCCTCGAGGGGCCCCTCACTGCAGCTGGATGGAGGAAAAGATAAACTGCCTGGAACATGATTGGTTTGGTTTCATTAACTTTATTTTTTATAACGCCAATTCAAAACTATTTCAGCTCCAAAACTATTTACACAAACATCAAGGCAAAAAGATTCATATTTATACAAACATTTATCCAATTTATCCCAGCAGCATAAAAACACCACAACCAGACTTAGTCCAAGACTTCACTCCACTGCCTTCTGCTCCCCTTCCACCTGTTAGGAGTTCCTTTGGTTTTATTAGTGCTGAAACTAACCATTCTTTTGCAAATTGATTAATCTGTCCATTATTTGTTTGATTATTCATTAATAATCAGATAGCCAAAGGTTCCTTAAAGAAGACTTTCTATTAAATTAGACAGGCAGGAACTAACACTTTTTCACTTGAGGAGTTCTGGATCGAGCAGACTGACAGAAAAAAAAACTGTTTTAAATCTCACATATCTGGGACTTTCAATTTCTTATTTAATCAGATATTATTTCAGCTGTTATATACTGTTTATGACACACAGTCCTACTAACTGTGTGTTAGAACAATAAATGAAAGAGTGATTCGAGCACTAATCATGGTCAAACAGTCATTTCTGCTCATACATGGAATAAATTCACCACAACGTCTGTTCAAAATATAAGAGTTTATTAACAAAAAATCATTCAGCTCCAAGTCAAACTGTTGGGATCTGGAGCTGTACCACCTTCCTCCAGCAGAGTGCGCCGTGGGTTCTCCTGAGCTGGAACCTTCCAACACACCTGTGGCGCATCTCCTCATCAGAAGTCCAGCCCTATTTAACCTGCTTCCAGACCTTGCTTCGACGCCGCAGTGTTGACCTAGTTTGGTTAGCGACCTGAGCCTTGAAACCTGAGAATCTTTGCTATCTCTTGATGAGATAAGATTCTAATTCTTCCTTGTTTTCTGCCTCACAGGAATCCTGTCTCTACCTGAGGCTCTGGATGAGCTTAACCTGCTGTGTTTGCCCTCGTGAGCCAAACCTGAAGACTCCTCTGTGGATTCCCCTGCAGCTCTTGGCTAAGAGCTGGAAACTCAGATCAAGGTCTGTCCTCAAAGTCAGAAGCAATACGCTGAAGCAATTATTGGACTCTGCTGAACAAACAGTCTCTGGACCCAACAGTTCTCTCTC
>NW_015152006.1:13119-15180 GCF_000732505.1 Cyprinodon variegatus | reverse complement strand
GTCATCCAGTCTGGCTCTATAGGTTCTGAAACTCAAGAGAAATGTGTTGCAAAAGGTCTGTTCTGACCTATCCTTGATGGTTCTGGAGATCTGGGTCTTTTTCTTGCTCCTTTCTTGCTGGAGATCCTGCCGAAGCAAGTTATCTGATTTCTCTGTGATTTTGTTCTGTCCTCACACAGAGGGGGTTGGTTGGTCACACCTCTGTGACTTGCCTGTGACTGCTTTGGCTGAAAAGGGGGGGTCGCAGAGGTCCCCCAGCTGTTATTCACCAAAGCTGCGTCCTTTTCTCTGGTCATCATGTCAAGATGAAATATGGACACTGGTTCCCAATGTCCAAAAACCATGATCATGGCATATGGCCCAACATCAGTTATATCTCCATATCAGCTATATATAAATAAAATAATTCAAAGGATCTTGGTGTCATCTTTGATCAATATTTGTCATTTACATGAGTGGCTCAGGTTATCCTGAGCTGTCTCTATAGTTATGCTGCTATAGGCTTAGACTGATGGAGAACCCAGCCGACTGCAGGAAACGCAGGTTCACACTGAGATAGTTTAACATTAGCCTGAAATTAGAGAAATTGCCTGTATGTTCCTTTTGTGTGTCTACCTCTGTCCTCTCAAATCCCCAGCCAGTTGCAGTGGAAGGACACTCTCCAAAGCCTGGTTCTGCTAAGGGTTTTCTTCCTGTCCTTGAATGTTCCCTCTGTTTGTGACATTGCTGCAACGACACAATGCATATTCAACAATCG
This sequence comes from Cyprinodon variegatus, assembly GCF_000732505.1. NCBI lineage: Eukaryota > Metazoa > Chordata > Actinopteri > Cyprinodontiformes > Cyprinodontidae > Cyprinodon > Cyprinodon variegatus. Next base: position 14,423 of record NW_015152006.1, on the reverse strand, counting down.
TTATTATGTTGGTTTAGAGGTGGCCACAGCTCAGGGACCAGACGTGACTTGGTCGGGCTCTGGATGGGTTGTGTTGAGTTATGTGGTTTCGTGTTTCTCTATGACAAAGCTTTAGCTTTCCCTGAAAGATGGAGCTGGGCTTCTGGAACTGAAGTTAAATTGACTGCATGTCATTTGACAACTAAGTGCCAAGTTTAACCCCACCTTTTCTAACATAGAAAGTATTTATGGACCAGGGCTTCTATGCTCCTCTTGTATGTCTGATCGGTCTCCTTGAATCCTCTGTTGGTCTTAGCAGACCCCTGCTCATACTGAGACTGCTCCTGCTTGATGCTTCTTCCTCTAAAATGGAGCATTTTCTCTTCACTTATTGCTGCATGCATGCAAATATCTGCTCTCGCCAAATGCTCATCCATGTGGATGAACACCTCCTTAAAATTTGGTTTAAAGCTCTGGTCCTTACATATAGTGCTCTTAATGACAAGTATTTTTTAAAGCGTTTGATGAAACAGGTTGCTCTTTTATTCTAAGCTTAGATCTCCTGGCCCTTTCAAGACTAAAACCAAATAGGACTTGGCTTTTCATTTCTAAATTGTTGAGCAGTTGACTCCTGCAACTTTGCTTTGCTGGCTCAGTTAACAGTTTTATACAATAAATGAAAACAGATTTTTTTTTTTTTTTTTGGGCGGGGGGATTACTTTATATTTTTATTTAGTTTTTACTCATGTTTTCATACAGTGTCTAACTCAAATAGCACAAATATTTCACTGTATCTTTGACAGACACTTTAAACATTTGATACCCCTTTCTTAGTAGCACTCTCTAGTTCACTGTGGATGTAGATCCAGAATGTTCTATCCTATAGTGTCTTGAGAGTCCCAATTTATCCTCCAAATGGGAGGTGCTAGAGAGGTATCATGCTCATAGGTCCAAACAACCTCAGCTGACTGTTTTGGGTGCACAACTGATCTTTTGTGTCTAGACAAAGTCTCCTATTCCACCTGCTTACAATACATTGAAGGGAAGTCATTAAGTTATACAAAGAGCTTTGATTCTGATGAACCAGAAGCATGTTAACCTAACCCTACAAACATCAATGTATTTATGGATCAATGCTTGAGGTTAAGTGCTTTGCCCATAGGCACACTGACAGGGCTTTTTTGCCTCAGCTAAAATAGTTGGTTATCCTGAAGGACATAGGGACCACTTTTCATCATCACCCTCCGTCTTTATTGTTACATTCTGCAGTATTTGTTAAGCTCCACTGCTAACGTTCTGCTCTCTCTGCTTTTTCTCATAGTAGC
>NW_015152006.1:8629-10713 GCF_000732505.1 Cyprinodon variegatus | reverse complement strand
AGATTCTCCGTCATCCAGGTCATAGTAACTCCAAAAAAGTTTAAAAACAATCCACTGGACTTTGTTTTTCAAGTTTAAAGATGCTTCTCTTCCCATCCAGGAAGCTTTTTCAGATGAAAATGCAGCAATGTACAAAGACAAAGACTGGATGAGAACCTGACCCAGAGCACTCTGGACCTCAGACTGGGACAATGACCCAGCGTGATCATCAGGACTGACTGTAAAACAGTCTGGTAAGGCTCAGACTCTCTAATCTTAAACAGACTGGACCAGTAACAGGAAGTAAGGCAGGTCTTACACTTTCACTTTTAGCAGTAGAGTATCTATGAGACAGGAGACATTATTCTCTGCTTAGGTGGTAACCACACTGCCCTGCAACGGCCGAACACTCCAGTGCAGAGATGCTCCGCCTTTGTTTTCTGCTAAACAAAAAGTGTAACCATATGAAAAACAAATGAGTGTCGACCAAAAACCACTGCAGTAGTAGACATCGTACTCAACACCAGTTTCATACTTAGGCTTATTTATTTATTTATCTTCTTGGGTATCAGGCATTGTTTATTTATTGTGAATGTAAATAAAAACATTTTAGAGGATGAAATTTGGCAGAAATACAATAAAGCTTTTGATTTATTGACTGTCTGGTGTGTTCCACCATAAAAAGTTTAAACTCTTTCTGTAAAAGTACAATTTCACACCAAATCAGGAACATTTCCAAACCAGCACACAAAAAACATGGAAAAGAAATAAACCAAATGTTGCAAAGTCTATGTAATCCAAGTCTTCTTCCGTTCATTTACCCGAGCTTGGTATTGTTAAGTCTTTGAGTTTTTTTTTGCTTTTCATTTATGTTTTCAAGATGCTTACGTTTTACTTCTTTTGTTTTAAGGTTTCTTCTTCATTCTTATTTTATTTTATTATTGACTGTTCCATTTCTTCCGTGTGTTTCTTTCTGTTTGCTCCTGTTCATTTATTTTCCTCCCTCAGCTTTCTCCATTCGTTCGTCTCAGCTTTTCCTCATTTGTCTTCCCGATTAACCTTAAATGTCTGGTTTTTTTCCACTGTATATAGGCTCCCTGGCTGTCATACATCAATTACTGGTTTTTCCGTTACTCTGCCTCATTTTCCATTGGACTTCCTCATTTTCATTGGCCTCCATTTCTTGACTTCATGTTGAAGCTGTTATCAGGCCCAGCTCACCATGGAGGGTTCTGAGTATTTGCAGCAGATTACATTGGAAAGCTGCATGAGTGGTTTCCTTATCTCCCTCAAATTTGCCTGACAAGTTCCGGAGGATATGGCTGACGCTTTCATCACTGTCTCCAACGTCTGACATATTTCAGTTGCTTAGTTTCACCAGTAGTTCTTCAGGCCTTTCCAGTGGTCTGAGTTAGAGCTCCAGATCCTGCCCCCCCATTCCACCTGAGAACTCTTGAAGCCATTGCTGATGTCCCTCCCAGCTCAGCCATCTACAATGCCTCCAGTCTGACGCATGCATCTGCTTCTCCTCTCAGCAACCTCATTTTCTTTATATGTACCCATAGATCCATCATCATCCAAATCATCTTCATCTTTTACTCTGCTATCATCACCATCAGCATCTGTTCACCTAACTCTGTCATCATCCAAACACACAACTTTAATATTTTTAGAATAGCTCCCCAATGATCAGGTCTATATGAAACCATTTGCTTGTCGTGGAAATGTACGAGATACAATATTAGTCTTCAAATGAAACCACTCCTACACCTACTGTTATGTCGGATGTATTGTTTTTTTTTTTACTCAAGCTCCTACACTTCTTAATGGGTCTCAAGCTGCATCGCCTCTCCATAGACCCCTATGCCACAGTCACCGGTCCCCGAAGCTCCTGTATCGCAGTCAGCATTAGACGTCGGCCTCCCAGGTTCCTGCTGCAGAGACGTCGGCCTCCAAGGCTCCTGCTGCAGAGACGCTGGCCTCCAAGGTTCCTGCTGCAGAGACGCTGGCCTCCAAGGCTCCTGCTGCAGAGACGCTGGCCTCCAAGGTTCCTGCTGCAGAGACGCTGGCCTCCAAGGTTCCTGCTGCAGAGACGCTGGCCTCCA
>NW_015152006.1:4225-5153 GCF_000732505.1 Cyprinodon variegatus | reverse complement strand
TTAAATCAGCTAAACTTATCTCTGCCTCCTCATCTCTGCATTGGGTCCTCTAAAACCTCAACACAACCTGCCAACTTGATAGAGCCTTCAATTGCATCTTCTGTGTTTGAAATGCTGTAAAACCAACAGTAAAAAAGCAATGGCTCGCCACTTGTTTTAAAGCATTCAAGCCTTCAAGGTATTTTCAGAAAAACATAATTGTAGCATATTTGAACTTTAATAGAGGGGAAATGTGGGCATCACCCTCCATCATCAAACATGTTCAGTCCCCCTCCTGCTTTAAGCTGCTGTTCCAGTGGTTCAGAGGGTTTGTGATGAACTGCCTCACATTCCAGATTCCCAGATCTCTGAGGGGTTTGAGGAGGTTCAGCCTATTGTTGCCGTTTCAGAAGGATTCAAGCTGCCTCATGGTTCTGTTCCCACATGTTCTCAGCCATTGAAGGAAAAACTAACTGATGATCCTGTTCCAGAGGCCTCAGGAGGTTTGAGGAGAAACTCATGTACCTGCTTCTGAAATCTTTACATTTAATAACTGGATAAGTTGTCAGATTTTGGATTGTTTTTTTGTTTTGTTTTTTATATTGTTGTGGAAAATGGTGAATTACTCGGATAAGTTTGTATCATTACTACAGATATTAAATGAGTTCACGGTGTTCCACAGTTATAGAAAAAAAAGACAACTAAGGTTTGCATTTTCTCCCGCTCTCTATCATTCCAGATCCCAGTTATATAAACAGCAAGGCCCTGGCTGAACAATGACCTCTTGGTTAGACAATTAATAGAGCACCCATGCACCCAGAACATCCAAACACTAATAGCTCAGACCCCCCAGAAACAGCAGGTCAAGGTCCGGTGCACGGACAGCTAATCTGGCTCTCCTTCTGACGGTGTGTGTGGGTGTGTGTGTGTGTGTGTGTGTGTGTGTGTG
>NW_015152006.1:0-1911 GCF_000732505.1 Cyprinodon variegatus | reverse complement strand
AAGTGCCTTGAGATGACATGTGTTGTGAATTGGTGCTATAGAAATAAACTGAATTTTACCTTTATTTTAGACTGAAAGAAAATGCTGTCACAGTCTTGGTTCTGTTAAGTTTTCTTTTTAGTATTCAGTTTTACCTTGATCCATGTTTTCTAGTTTATTGGTTTAATTCCTATTTTGTTGTGTTTTCTGGACATATTTGAGTTCTTAGATTTTTCTTTGTTGCCCTCTGTTGCCCTCTTGTGTTGGTCTCCTTTTTCCTATCTCCTTTCTAGAAGCTTCTGTTCACACCTGCTCCCAATCAGCTCATTAGACCTGCCTTCGTTGAGTCAGCCATATCTACTCTCCCTCTGCAGTTCCTCAGTGCTGGTTCCTCGTCTTTCCCTGGCTCCTCGTGCTTGTTTTCCCCTGATGTCTCCATGACAAACATGGATGCCTCGAGTAAAGCAATCAAATAAAATTAATCTGAATTAAAAACACTTATCTATTGAACAATATTTAATAATTTCATATTTTAAGTACTTTATGACCGGACTTTTCCTTTAAGAGATATATATCTATAGATGTGCGTGTTTATATAAGCTAACATGCTTTTTCTTCTGCAGTCTTGCACAGTGAGTCTGCATGACACACCACTGTCTGCAACCAAGTGCATTACTTATTGATTTGATGAGAATCTAACAGTGCATATTTGCTCTCTGTCAGGAACACGGTTCCTGGCTGTGGAGGCTTTATGGTGTGTTAATGTCAAAAAGATGTTTTTCTGGCCGTTTTTCTGCATTATCGATGCTTATTCACTGTGTCTTTGCATTTTTTTCCCAATTACTCAGCTATGAATAATAGATTTATAGCTATTATTATTATAGCCATTATCATGAATGCATGTATTTAGTTTAAGGAAAATAATTTATACAGAATTCAAGGAACATCAAAAGATGAAAAGCTTAAAGCTGATATAAATGTCAGTGATGAAATGTAAATTTAAAAAAAGTGAGTTTTAAAAGAGAATGAAGAGAATATCTGAATTTATAAAACCTTAAGAATATTTGGAAGCTAATAGAAGGACATTTCTATTGTAAGATCTCAGTTAGAATCTGTGAGGCATGAGGTGGGGCGGAGGGTGGTGGCACCACAATAGAATATGTGGGGGGTGGGGGTGAGGAATGCTGTTGACTTAACTTTGTCATGTGTGACACAATGAGTGATATTGGGGCCATTAAACTGAAAACAGCACCTGCTTTGTGTTTTTGTCTGACTCTGAAGGACAATAAGACAAACAAAAACAACATCTGCCAACTTTATGACTAACAAACAAGTCTAGAAATAAAGTTCAATTCCCTGACTACTTGTAGCAATCCCTGTCAACAAAGGAGATTTCTTTAAACAATGGCACTGAAACACATCCTATTTTAAATGATCCTTTCCAAACCTGTTTCCCGTTCTAACTTTTTCACTACACGCAGTACTTGAGTTGAAGGGGGCTGGTATCCCCCTTGTTATAAAAAATTTAAAAAATCCTCCCCCTTCCTAAATGACCCCCCACCCCCCATACCATATTTATCACTGAATGTGTGAAATTTTTACTATATATTAACAGTCATTGCAATACTGAAGAGGTTTTCATTACTGGGACTATTTTTATAAAAATAGATTTTTATGTAAACAGCTAATAGCACTATAAAGGGGCCTTTGCACTAGGACACTTTATTTAGCACTGCACTTTAAGCATAGATTTGCACATAAAGAACAATTGCACACAAGGTTTTGAAAATATTTATTGAATACTTATTGTGTATTCTAATAGTTAGCCTTTTGTTCCGGGCTCTCCACAGCTGCTCTCCATTTACAATTGGGGTGGTTGTCTCTGGAAAAGTGAATTGATGTTTAGAGCAAGCAAGGCTTATGGTTTAGAAA
>NW_015152005.1:128707-130073 GCF_000732505.1 Cyprinodon variegatus | reverse complement strand
TAGAGGAAAAAATATCTCCTACTTTTCCCACAAAAGGTTTATTATGATGCAAAAATTAATTATTCCTCTGTTACACATTTTATTGCCTTTTTTTTTATGTTGACCTGTCCTCCCAGCAATCAAAGGTCCCATTATCTGCTCTCCACAGAGTTACGTTACGCTGACATTTCACGGTGACTTTTGGGTGGCATAAACTTTGCCTGATTCTCTACAATAAAACCACCTTTTTCAAAATGTTCCTCTTAGAAGATAAATCTCAGAGTTTCAGAGCAAACACACATTCATTATATGGCCTTTGACTGGCCTATGAGGTCAGGGCAGGGGGGGATTTACCATTAGGCAAGACTAGGCAGTTGCCAAGGGCCCCAAGTTCCTGGGGGCCCCATAAGACTCATGGTTTGTACAACTATTCCTTATTTATTCAAATTAATTATCTTTTTGATAAAAATCCTTTTGCTAAAATAATATCAGAACGCTTATAATATTAAGTTCAGTGTCCACCATATTGGATCAGTCCATTTGCTGCACATTAGAGACTGACACGGGAGTGGATTTTCACTCCTGTCCCGTCCCACTCCCACAGAAAAAAATTGTGTCCCGTCCCGATCCCGGGTCAGAGTAGAAATCTAAATCCTGTCCCGTCCCACTCCTGGTGAAATTACTCCCACTCCCATCCCACTCCCATTCTTGTTGGGGTTTTTTTAGCACGGGTGAAAAACTCAGGGCGGAAGCCCTGTTGGTTTTTGGGTCGCATAGTTTTTTTGACTCGCATTATAGTGTAGTCTTCAAGAAAAAACACTACAAAATGGCGGTGCCAGTACTGGATTTTTTTAATTTTTTGGCATCAATCCTAGTTTTTTTTTAGTTATTATTGGTTTACTCCTGCTCCCGTCTGCTCCCGTTAATGTTTAATCCTGTACCGTCCCAATCACATGATCGTTACTAATACTGACTCCCATCCCACGGGAATCCCGTGACCCCTGGGATTCCCGAAAAAATGTCAGTCTCTGCTGCACATGATTATAAAAGTCCAAACAGACAGCAGCAAACCATTTAAAAACAAACCATGCAAAGAGCAGTGTTGCCAACTATATTTAGCGACTTTTTACACCCTTCTAGCACTTTCATTCCATTAAAGCATCTAGCGCCAAATCTAGCGACTTTTTTCTGCTACTGGAAACTTTGGCGACAACATCTAAAAGCAGCGAACTCTGCTCTCCAGAGCAAGTAGATTGGTAACCCCGCCTCCTGCTCTCCTCTATCTTGTCTGCTGTCATGATTCATGCAGCTATTATTTCATCCAAATGAAAAATGGAAAACAGAGAAGCAGATCATGGCTTGTTTACAGTGAAATAAAGGACTGGGT
>NW_015152005.1:125350-127193 GCF_000732505.1 Cyprinodon variegatus | reverse complement strand
AAAAAATACTTTTTAACATTTAAGAAACATGTCACTCAATCAGCTGTAAGAATGCATGGAAACAGAGTCAGGATGAGAATTTTTAGAAGACAGTCAGTAAAAAGACAATTCAGACCCAAAGGCTGACTTTTGCTTGTACTGATCTCAACCAGAACTTCTGTTTTGCAAAGACATCTGGAGATAAAAGATCCATCAACTCCTGCTAACCTCAGATTTTCTCTCATCTTTCTGTCCCAGTTAGGGAGCTAGACCGCTGGTTGTCCGTCAGGGTTTGGACCTTCATCCCATGACACAGAATCAATTTCACATCATGGAAGGAAGCGCAGTTTATCAACCTCCTCAAAAAAAAAAAGTTACTTCAGCTGGAGAAATAACGGATATAGTAAAATAGTGATCCTCTTTAAGCCTCGCAAAAAGCAAAATAACGAGGGGTAGACAGAGCAGATAAGTACAGCATATCTCTCTCACCTCTTAATGAAAAAAAAAAAGGAGAAACTTTGATAAACTTCCCAGATCTCTCTCTGAGAATCACCTCTCTGCCTAAGTCAGCATAGAAACCGTCCCACGGCGTTTATTGCTGCGTTCTTCTTTCCTTTAGACGTAGATCTCATTATGTTTTTAATATATGAACATTCTTTATCAGTTCTGGTTTGCTGCACATACTCGTTAACTAGAGCTTTGCTTTATAGAATGCACTGGAGTATTTTTATTTTTGTTTTTAATACCTTTTTATAATATGTCCATGTAAAATGTGGGATTTTTTTATTTTTTATTCATGTATAGCACAGAGACAGAAGTGGAGAAAATCTTGGCAGATCTGCTCACCCTGCCTAGTCGGAGCCTCTCTATATGCGGTCAGTGTGACATGGAAGAAAAATCGGATCGGTGATAAAAAAGTCGTACGCAACAGATGAATGCAATTTTGCGTCCAATCTGACAGAAAGTTGCGTCGGATGAGGTCGTGCCGTGTAGCGCTTATTGACAGTCAATGGGAATATCTCACACCCAACACGATTTTACACAAGGGGGCTGCATAAGTCCGACCAGTGTAGGGCATGTTACTTTGAAAAAGTAATTAGTTATAGTTACTTTTCCCAAAAAGTAACTGAGTTAGTAACTGAGTTACTCCACAATAAAAGTAACTAGTTAGTAGTAAAAGTAACTATTGCGTTACTTTTGCAAGTGTATGAAATTAATAACTGGGGATGTCTAATTCTGAAATCCTGTGTTTGGGTTGTTATAGATACTGCAACATGTAGCTCTATCTATCTATCTATCTATCTATCTATCTATCTATCTATTCCATCCATCCATCCATATTTCTCTCTTTCTCCATATAGGCTAATGATCATTCACGCTCTCCGTAGTTCTCCTGTGGCGCGAGCACAGGGCAGCTGTTACGCGCCTTTAGCTAGCATGCGCGTTTCCTGACGCTTGCACGGTGAATCGTGCCGCCGCGCCGTGCGGAGATGCAGGGGAAACCATATCTGATGGGGAAACGCAGCTCGACGTAACACCGGTATTTCCATCCTCCTCACTCTCCATCCTCCCCTCTCTCATGAAGCACGCACGAGTCCTATCATGAAAAAAGGTTAATTGTACGACCTGAGTAACATGCGGTAACGGGGTTTCGGCAATTGTAACTGCGTTATAGTTACAGTAAGAGTAATAATTTTGATTACTCGTTACTAAAAAAGGTAGCGGCGTTAGTAGCAGCGTTACTTTCAACGCCGTTACTCCTATCACTGGGTCCGACTGAGATAGAGCCCACGTTTATTGTCTTCCTGCTACTTTTTATTTATTTTACTTAATTAAAGAATTATATTGTATTCATTGCATTACA
>NW_015152005.1:122613-124157 GCF_000732505.1 Cyprinodon variegatus | reverse complement strand
TCATGAATGTCCAAAAGTGGAACGTACGAAACTAATTATATAGGGCCCCAGTCGGCCTCAGCAGATGGCCGCTCACTCTGAGCCTGGTTCTGCAGGAGGTTTCTTCCTGTTAAAATGGAGTTTTTCCTCTCCACTGTCGCTACAAGCATGCTTAGTGTGAGGGATTGTATTTGAGTCAATGAGTCGATGCAATCAACTTTTTTTCCTTAAATAGAAAACTTTGAATCAATTTGATTGGATGATTTGTAAACTGTAAAGTGCCTTGAAATTACGTGTTGTGAATCGGCGCTATAGAAATAAACTGAATTAAATTGAATTAAATTGAAAATAAGGAGCATTTTATTTAATCTTTTTAACTTGACCACTTCATTCTTTGGAATGTTATTCCTTCCAACTCAAATTAAAAAAAAATCGACATAAATATGTTGCCCAGAAGTTAGTTAAGGAATAAAAATAAATAAAACATAAAATCATACTATAATACCTGACTTTATAAAACTGGAGCTCCTCTGAGTAAATCCCCTATAATCACATTTAAACGTAATTAATTGGGAACAAAATATAGAACAAAAATAATAGTGAGACTTAATCCATTTATTTTACATTGTTTTCATCATTCATGACGCCTGAGCTGCTTTGATGAGCTCAGGTGTGGGAAAAACGTCTGTTCTCTACATCCAGTCGGTTCCTCTGCTCGGTTTCGATGTGTGTTAAAGCTGAAGGTGAACTCAAAACATAGAACAATAACTTACTTTTTGCTTGATAAAAGCTTGTTTTATTTTTTAGCTGGGTCCTCAGAAAGCAGAATAGATCCCAGCACTATTTTATTTCATTACCTGAGAAATAAAATATTTTCATGTACCTCTTGCAATGCACTTGTAGACCAGCAGGGGTACAAGTACCTGCGTTTGGGATTCACTGCATTAAAGCATTAAATATTGGAGGATAATTTCAGCAGATGAAACATTTCAGGGCAGCAGAGAGAAGCTCTGAACTTATTACTGTTATTATTACCTGTTGGAGGCTGACTGGACTGTGGAGCAGCGTACTGGCGCTGGAGTCAGAGAGGGAGAGGTTCTGGACCAGGAAGCGCTGGACCTCCTGCTGGTTCTTCATCACAGCGGCCAGAGTGAAACCTTCAGAAACACAGAAGTTCAGCCCCAAGTTAATTAGCTAATGTTTGGGTTTCTGAACCGGGTCTGTCTGGAGGTCATGCAGGTCATGGTTTCAGGGTTACAGCAGGTCTATATGGACGCAGTAGGTACGATCTACAGCCTCTAGATCTACAGTAGCAGTAAACCCAAGGGATCTCCTTAGAATATAGTGGTTTCTCTGACAGTGTGGCAGATGTACTGAACCAGAGGGGGTTATGGGACACAGCCTTCCATCTCAGCTGTTTATGAATAAATTATGTTTTCTAGAGTAGAAGAAGAGCTAACTGAACCAGGGTTCTAGAACTTTACAAACCAGATTTCTACGTTAATATTTTGTTTCACTGATAATCCTACAGAAATTTCCTGAAACGCTGCTGGGATGATATGCAG
>NW_015152005.1:120897-122037 GCF_000732505.1 Cyprinodon variegatus | reverse complement strand
TATACGTATTAATAGTTTTAGAAATTGTGCTACAAGAATCACGATTAGCGCTTAAGCATTCAGAAAAAACTGTAAATAATTAATTTTAACATTAGAGAAAAGCAGTACGAGAAGAAACATTTTTTGGACCATTATTCATCCATTAGTCATGAAACGGTTTGCGGTTACATGACTTTCGGAAAGCATGAGGAATCACAGGTGTTATTAGGAAAGCAGGGTTTTTATTTTAACCCAAAAAGTTGGGTTTACAAAAAGAAACACTGAGTTAATAGAGGAAGGAAAAAACAAAATAAAAAAATTTTACTCAAAAAAGAAATAGGAATGCAATAGTTTTTACATCCTTGATTCACTTCCTTCCTGGTCTTTTAAGTTCTGCAGCAGATCCACATTAAATCAATATAGGAATGAGGTGAGCATAGAAATACATGTTTTTCACTTGAATCTAACCAGGTAGAGAAAATGGCTCAGAATCAGCGCTGAGCGTCTCACAGATTGATGCAACATGCATGCAGTCCATAATAAAAAAGCCGTGATCTCTGGGATCTGCAGCTTTTAAACTAATGGACTCACTTCCTGTGAGTGCTTCCTTAGTGAATCGGTGAAACACAAACTATGTGCGTGCCACAAACGGTCTCATCGGTTAACAACAGATATTTCCCAGGCTGAGTACCTATTGTTACATTAGCTTGGTGTGCACACAGAGGAAGAGGGTTTTTCTAACTCTACACCACCTCACAGTTTCTGTTCATTAAAGAAGCTACAAGAACTCATGTCAGTGAAGCAGCCCTGATGGAATTCATGGAAATCAAGCAAAGGTTCGGCTAAAATGAAATTTACAGCACAAACAAAACTAATCAGAACATTAGAACATAATAAAGTAACAGTTAAGTCTTTAAGTCTTTAAATCCAGGCACAATGAATTTCTAAAGAAATCATAGGTTGAACACAAAAAGCAACTTAAACTAAAGAGCCCAGTGACCCCCGCTTTAGCAGGGGCCAGTGGAATGTAATTAGCGCTCATTCAGGTGTGCTGAGGTCTGGCTGCCATCTTTGTGAGGGCAAAATTCCCAAAGATCATGGAAAATAAGACTGGAAAGGAGATCAAACCAGAACACCAATTATGATTTGAAAAATACAGAA
>NW_015152005.1:117847-119322 GCF_000732505.1 Cyprinodon variegatus | reverse complement strand
TGACTCTTCAGCAATCCCTCACACTAAGCATGCTTGTAGCGACAGTGGAGAGGAAAAACTCCCTTTTTACAGGAAGAAACCTCCAGCAGAACCAGGCTCAGTGTGAGTGGCCATCTGCTGAGGCCGACTGGGGTTCAAGGAGACGGAAGCAGAGATACAAAAAGAGATTATTTTCTGGCTAACTATTTAACTGTTTATTATACTTTTGTATGGAAGCCCGTTTGCGGCACTCTGTAAAAAAATAAAATAGAAATAAAAATTATCTCATTATAATGAGATAGTATCTCATTATAAAGAGATAACTTTTTTTCTTTTTTTTTTTTACAGAGTGGCGGAAACGGGCTTCCATAACTTTTGGGATAATTGGTTGAAAGGGGTGGAAATTTGTTTGATTCATTCACAATGTATTTCATCTTGTTGATTTCAAAATGTAATAGATATATTTCTGTTTCTTTTGAGGTTGTTTCACCTATATGAATGGAAGGCTATGGTGTCCATCATGAAAAAAAAAAGATTGGCTAAACTGAAGGCTCTTTGAGTGAAATCCATTAAAATTCTACAGTAGAGATGATCCCTTTCAAGTGGGGAATCTCACAGTTAACCAAACATGAAACAAACTTGACAAATACAAAAGGCAACTGTCAACCAGCTCCACAGGCGGCCCCATCCAGGAAACACACAGCCAGGCAGACGAGCTCGATCTGCTACATCTATGTAGCTTCCATAGATGTAGCTTCAGACAAGATGAAGCTACTATGAGAAAAAGCAGAGAGAGCAGAACGTTGGAGATTAAACCAATAGATTCTGCAGAGTGGGAGAATAGAGATAGAATGAAGCACTCCTTTCCCTCATCCAAATTGCAAAGACAGAAAACCTCTTCTTTTTGTAACTTTGTATATTCCACCGGGTCCTTACTCTGAAATTTTAGATGAGTATTCAGAGTTCCTATCTGCTGAAGAATGTAGGGCTCCCAAAAATCAGTCTGGTTTTCAAAAAAGGACAGAAAGAAAGGAGAAAGAATAAAGGCGTCCAATACAGTGACCCAGTTTTTCAAGAAAGGTTTTTTTTAACCCGAATAGTTCAAATCACCGGGAGACTATTAACCCGTGAAGTGAAATAAGCTGGGTACAACTTCTTAGTTAATCCTCATCAAGTTAGGAGCAGAATCACGTACGTCATTGATGCTGGCCGGTCGGTTAGATTCAACTTCAATGGAAAATGATTGCAAGGTTTATTTTCTTTATTTTATTTTTTATTTTTTTTAAGAAGAATTAAACCAGGATTAATGCAGAACTTGCAACAAGCCTATCGTGCGTCTTTGAATAACACAGAGGCCAAACCACAAAGCTAGAAAGCTCACAGAGCTGAGATTTTACATTTACAAACCAACCCAGGCAACAGGAAAACCCCCATAGTCCTGACAGGGTTAATATCAGTTAAGCACCAGTAAATATTTAGCAGGATATTAACATTAA
>NW_015152005.1:112751-115711 GCF_000732505.1 Cyprinodon variegatus | reverse complement strand
TTTTTGCGAGATCTCGCAAAAGTTTATTGCAAAAGTTTTGCGGGATCTCGCAAAAGTTAATTTTTTGCGAGATCTCGCAAAAGTTTATTGCAAAAGTTTTGCGGGATCTCGCAAAAGTTTCCTTTTTCCCTCCATGTCCCTTTAGGGGCTCCGTACAAAACCCCATCATGCAAGGCAACATATTTTTGCGATATATTATAAAATAAATTTACCAAATATAAGAGGAACATCGTAGTTTGGTTTAAAAAAAGCATTTTAGTTTTATTATAATTTAGTTTGTTGCAAGGATTTTACAGTTTGAAGAAATAGAAAATTACACCATATGCCGACCGTCACAAGGATGCACATGACAAGGAAGGGCTATATATGCTGCATGCATCACTGAGGTAGTTTGCTGTCACAGGTAGATGCTTCGGCCGAAGATTAAGGTATGATTTAAGGAACCCCGGCCCTCGTACGCTGATATTAGAACCGGCCCGGTATCACTGATTACCGGTCCAAGCCTGTTTGAGGGTCAGGGTGACAGGACCCCAGTAACCATGACGACAATGGTTACTGCATGACCTGGATTAATCAGCTCATGCAGTATTGAAAGACAGGAAAAAAAGGAGCTGCTTTGAGTTCAGGAAGTAGTCTGTCATTCTTTTAATGAAGAAATATTTCTAAAACTATTTTTAAGAGATGATTATTCACACTTTTATTTAACCTAACCTTGACTACTGTAAAAGCCTTTCGTGTGTTTTAAAAAGAGATCTGGGCCGTTTGGGGTTATCGCAGGAAGCTGCTGATGCCCTGCTTCAACAAACAGGAAAAACACGGTTAATAAAACCCCCAAAATGCATTTCCTTCATTTTTTTTATTTGCTGTTCATTCTTTTGATAAGCAACTGAAGACCCACTAGTTTCAGTTGGCTATTAAGTAGTCATTAGTTAATGTTTTGATGTTGCGTTTAGGCTTTTTAAAATCTTTTTTATTCTTATATTTTTAGGTTTTGTCCTAAAAAAGTAATTAGAGTCCCTTTTAAATTAGTATTTTTAATATATATTTATTTTCTAATGCATCATTTTAAATTTAATTAGGTTATTTATTGGGACATTTAATTATTCAAATGCACATCTCAAAATATAATTGTATGCTTAGTAATTGAATTGTGTATTATATAGATAAATAAATGCTACATCTACTTTTTTTATGGTATTTATTGATTTAATTATGAATGTTTGCCTCATATTAATTTTTGATAATGAAACAAAGTGTGACCCCTATAGTGAGAACCAGATGAAATTTTACAGGAAGGCTGTTTTTTATTTCTATTTTGTGAAGTGTACCAGCTCCTCCTGCAGGTCAGGAACCCCATAACATGATGCTGCCACTACTGTACCTCAAAGCTGGTATGATGTTGCTGGATTCTACATGTTTTTACTCCAATAAATTAAGGCTTTTCATAACCAACCAGTTTTTTTAACCTCTTCTGGCCAAATAGCTTATCTCCAAACACCAGGGGTTTTGTTTCTTTCTCTGGTTTCCATGTCTAGCTTCAGTGATAATAATGAAACTCCTCACAGTCTTCAGGTGTTTTCTGTTACCCTTTTGTGTTTGTTTTGTTTCAGAGACCAATAAAGCAAACAATAATGGATTTAGACTGTAGGAGGAAGCAAGAGAAGCGGAAATAAACAGTAAAATGTTCTGTTCAGACTATGTTGAACGAGGAAACACTTCAGCCTCTAGATGTGCAAAGCAAACAGTACAATTGACTGTAATGAGTTTGCAAAAGAAAGAAAGTGGCTGCTCAAAAGAAGAAAAAGGAAAACATTAGACAGGAGATAATCTGAGTCATGTGGGAGGCTGCAGAGATGGAGAGGAGCAAATGTTAAAGTAAAAACTCTAAATAATTAAAATGCTGCTAATGAGATACAGGCCTGTGAGTTTAAATGGGTTGTTTGTATTGAAAAGGTTGCTGCAGCAGATATCCAGAAGCATTTTGGCCTCTTTAAAAATTATAATTCAGGAGCACAACAATTTAAGATGCTTTACAAGAAAAAGAAAAGCGCATTGCAATGGCATAGATGCAATCTAAGGGTTAGAAGGTTAAATTTACATAGATTTACAGCCTGGTTGGTGGTTTCTAGCTGGATTAACTGGAGTTTTTTGGTAAATTTAAAGGACTTCTTCTTCTTCTTATGGTCCAAAAATCATAACCCAGATGTTGATTTCTTCTCTACTTTTACCCAGAGCTGGAATAAGTTTATAGTTACCTGGTGACATATAAATAATAATTGAACTTTGATCTCTCGTTGGAGAAATTGACCTCTGCATCCAACCCAGGCAACCCCAAAGTCAGCGGTCAAGGGCTGCTGTCCTGCAAGTTTTAGAGGTTTCCCTGCTTCAGCACAGCTGATGCACATTAAAAGTTGATTTACAGGCTTTTTTCTGAACTGCAATCATCAGAATCTGCTGTGCTAAAGCAGAGAAAACCTGCAGGACAGTGGCCCTCCAGGACCAACCTTGGGGATAGTTGAAAAGTAGGTTTTTTAACTTTGACACATTAAAACCAAGCAGAAGAACAGACTGGATGCAGAGAACAGCCTGGGATCAGCTGTTTTCCACACTGAAATATCGGAGCTCATCAAAGCAGCTCAGGTCATGATGAAACCAAAGTAAAACTAATGAAATCGGTCTGATTTCTTTTTTTTTCTGTATTTTATTCCCAATTCATCAAATTTAAATCTGACTGTAAGGGAGTTACTCAGAGGAGCTTCAGTTTTATAAATACAGGTTAATAATATCATTTTCTTTTGTATTTATTTCAATTCCTTACTAACTTCCAGATGTTGTTTTTTTTTTATTTGAGATGGAAAGAATAAAATGATAAAAATTAAATGCTCAAATTAAAAGATTAAGTAAATAGTCTTTATTTTATAATCAGTTATTGCAGTCATCAATACTTTTGGCTGGGGGGG
>NW_015152005.1:109720-111382 GCF_000732505.1 Cyprinodon variegatus | reverse complement strand
TCTTGACCATGTCTACATGCCTAAATGCACTGAGTTGCCGCCATGTGATTGGCTGCTTAGAAATTAAGTGTTAACGAGCAGTTGGACATGTGTACCTAATAAAGTGGCCGGTGAGTGTAAAGTTACCTAATGACATAGAAAAATCTCTGTTCTTCAACCAGGATTTAAACCAGTCCGGTTCTGTACCGGTTTTCCAGTTGCTCCAATGAAACTGAATGATATGGTGTGGAACGCTGCTTCACATTCAGGTCCATCTTCTTACAAAAATGATTTAATAGCAGCCAGGCTGTATTATTTAGGGATGTTTTTCCACCAATCTTAGCTAAAGGGAGAAAAAAAATTCACTTTGGATCCAAACAGATGAAAGTAAATTCAATTCAGTTTACTTATATGGCGCCGATTCCCAACACACGCCATCTCAAGACACTTTAATCGATTTATCAATTTAATCTTTTAGTTTAAGTGCAGCATGATTCATAAAGTGGTAGCACTTATGTGGTAGCACTCATGAAACGCACAAAAAAAATATTGTTGTGATTTCATTTAGAGCGGTCACAGAGCTGTTTGAGTACAGGCTCTTAGCATTGATCCAAATACTGAAATAATAAATCACTGTCAACAAAATAAAATTCAAAGAAAAGTGAAACTAATTAATCTTGAAAAGTGAATAAGCCACCAATAATATTTGCTGATCACTAAAAAAAAACAGCTATAAAACAGAGTATTGTATTCAACCGTATTAATGGAAAATTAAGTGGAGGGATAATATTAGCCAGTAAAAGGTGTGAATGTTGCTATGGTGATTACACCTTGATGAACAGAAATTATTTAAATAAAGGAACATGTCAACATTTTAAAATATGCACATAAATGTATATTTATATGAGGATATTAAATCTCTTTTCAGCAAATAATGCCCAGAAGATTTATTTTCCCCAGGTTTTTATCATTAATTTTTATGGCTGTTTTTATTTAATGATTCAAGTTTTTTAACAGAGTTTTACACGCCAGAGAGAAACTAGATATGCAACACAGAAGATGTGGGAAAAATTATAGTATTAGAATCACTTGAATCAAATTTTAGATCGAAATATTTGTTTTATTTACATTTTTTATTTTTTGCCCATTTACTTGAATTTCCTGGGATTTTTGTAGTTTACATTTGTTTGAAGAAAAAACTACAAGTGGGAATAGATACATTTTTTTAATCTAGATTAATTGTCATGAAAGGCGGACAGATGGACCCAGTAAATACAGTAAATATATGTATATATATTTATATATATATATATGACCATTTAAACTTTGATTTTATCAGAGGCTCGCCATCGGTCTTGATGCATCCTCTTCTTCCTGTAGCAGATGAATTAGGAAGTCTATTATTGTCGAGCCAAGGATAATCAGAATAATCTATGGATCCAATATGTTTCTATTCAAAAGTACTTGAATGCAATGCGCTGGGATAATTTCCACTTTAGAAGTGGAAAGGATCCTCTTGACCAGATCATATTAAGGCAGCATTAATGGTCTGTAAGTAGTTCTGTTGCATTATGGGTAATGTAGTCAAAGGGAAACATCAAACGAAGGAAAATCAGAGCAATGAATAGATTTTTCGTCAGTCCAGACAACTAGGCTGTCAGAGCACTTAAAGATAAAATTCAT
>NW_015152005.1:98633-108190 GCF_000732505.1 Cyprinodon variegatus | reverse complement strand
ACAGTGTAATAATAAAATAGAATTCTATTCTATTCTGTAAAAAGGATGCCATTATTGTTGGAATAGCACACCAGATCCAATGCCTTAAAAAGTCTCACCAGACTGATCAAGAAGAGCGACTCTGTCGTAAGGTCTGCTGTGGTTCAGATGGTCGTGCAAAGAAAGTTTCCATTTCGTCAGTTTTATAGAACAGAGGCAGCGATGCATGCTGCCTAAAACCATCAGCATCGACAACAACTTTGAAGAAACCTGGATAATACTTTTATTTTCTTTCATTATTATTAAACTATTTAAAATAAAATTGAAATGGTTTCACCGTGCATATGATTTTATAGAATCAAGAGTTTCATGGTTCCCAGACAGTTTTAAGGAATTGTGGTTTAGTTTAATCCAATTATTTTAAACAATATATGGTCAAAAATAATTTACTCAGTGAAATAACTACCTTGGAGAGTAGCGGTCTAGGACTTAGGGCATAGAGCTTGGAATTCTGAGGTTGACAATTAACCCGACACTGCTCCCCGGGCGCCCCACGATGGCAGCCCACTGCTTCCCAAAGAGATGGGTTAAATTAATTAAATCAGGGAACAGAGATATCCCTTTAATATTGCACCGAATAAAAAAATATTTCCAGTAATTCACTGTACAAACCACGAGAGGGCGCCAATTTCCATTAATTGGCCAGAGACCAATTAACTTATTTTGTTTGATTTTATGAGGCGGGGAACTTTAAACACATCCTTTGGTCGTTTGGCTGTTCTACATTTAGAAAAGCAAAGAATGGATAACTTTACCATCCAGCAGGGTTAATAATCAGGTTAATTAAATTGTGAGGAGCCTTTTTCTCCGACATGTCAGCTTTGCAGCTTTATTTATAATAATGACACTAACCTAGATGATAGTGGATCCAAGGTGTTTAAACAAATACTCTATATGAAAAGTTACACTTTCTGTACCATCCAAAAGATTTTTAATCAACCATCTAATTTATCTAACCATAAACTCTGGGTTTTTATACATTTATATTTAAAAAAAAAAAAAAAACACTAAGATTTAGTTTCCGTGAATCACAAATATTAATATTTTTATTTTTAGTCTAATTTAGGATTATTGTAGCACTTAAAATATCTCTGATTCTTTTCAAATTCTTGACAAATGTTTGGATGAGCCACTGAAAAATAAAACTTCAAATTTGGCATCAAAATTATGCAATTTGAAATCTCAATTGAAAACTAAGATCTTAATTTAAATATTAAAGGGGGATTGTAAGTTGTATCTATCAATCTATTAATTAGTACTGCAATTTGAAAGTCCTATTTCTAAATGGAGGTTTAAACGCCAGAATTAATCTGTCAAAAAGCTTTCCTAAAAATTGAGAAAGCTAATTACATCAGAGAGCAGCTGTGATGTTTTCAGGTAAATAAAGCAGCAGAGGAGCAACAAGGATTTGAAAATGTTGGAAGTTGAAAATGACAAAAGGAATAATACTTCTCATATGGGCCTAGTAAATTTATCAGACTTATGTTTAATTTGGGAATTTGAAGATATTTCAAACTATTAAATATAAAATCACAATTCCTCTTTAATAATTCTAAATTGTCCAATTAGGAAATGCTTTTCCAATTGCATGAATATATGCATACAAATTTGAAATTGCAGGTTTTCCTCTTAAGACTCCAGGTTTGTCGAAAAGTTCAGAAATGTTAGTCGAAATGTCAGAAGGAAAAAATGTAAATCACTTCATTACAATATTTCATTTCAGGGCATTAATGCCTTAACCTCTTGGACACTAGGCCTATTTTCGAGAAATATGCTTGAAAATAACATGCCCAAAATGAATTGAACATATCTCAAGAACTACAGAGTATATCTTGTTTTGGTATCAAAATGAAGGCAAGACCCCAGAGAATATGTTACAGGTCTAAAAACCATTTTGGGGCGAGTGCCGAGGACCCAAATTTGGGTCCTCATGTAATGAAAAGGTTAAATGAGTCTAGACACTGACCAATGAAACCCTGACATCCTTATTTTTGTAAATATACAAAGCATCATTTTTGTTACTCCTTGTTGCCAGTAGAGGGAGCTCCACACCATTTTTAGCACTTCACAGGGCAGTAATAAATCCATTGGAGTGAATTTTGTTTCAATGTTGCAAAAGAAACTTGTAAATATTCAGAGGGGAAATAAAACATATAATAAAAACAGCTTTATTAAAACCACTTTTTTTTCACCATTTGCTAGAACTTTTTAAGTTTTATAAAATTTAGTTTTAAGTATTTCTCAGACCTGGCGTTCCTCTGGAAGGGAGAGAAGATGAATGTTAGAAATAACAATTTTGTTTAAATTGGGCGTCGAGAGGGAGAGTCGGTAACGAGCACCGAGAAAACGATCCGTGACATGATTTATAAGTCAATCTGATAAAAACAAAACCTGTAAAAAAGAAATTTGAAAAATAATTTTATTGAAAATATAAAAATTTGTGAAATAATTTCTTAAAAAAAAAAAAAAAAAAAATTGCAAGTTAGTCCCGCGACCCATTTTATAAATAAAACATTTATTAAATTCCATTTCTTCCCTCCAATTTACAAAACAAGTTATTCACCTCCAAAGGAACAAAATTCACTCCATAGACTTAAAAAAAAAATAAAATAAAAATAAAATTGAAAACCTTCACATTGAAATACACCCAACAGAAAAAAAGCTTTACTTACATTAATTTATTTATTAAGACATTCATACAATTCAGGAGAGGAGGAAATCTGAAAAGGAGTCTGTGGGGTAAAGGTAATATACTCTGTTAAGGTAAAACCAAGTCAGCAAAACATGGCTGACTGGTCAGGAACTCTGATATAATATATGGGATTAAAAAAAATATTTATGATACATTTAAATTAAACATTCACAAAAGAAACCAAAGCAAGTGATTCTACAGTATAACATGACAAGTGCCTCTATTTAGCAGGCCAACAAGACATCGCACATATGTTAGCATAACATAATTTGCAGACTTTATACAGCACTTATACCTTTTAGTCCACAAGTAAGTTACTAAATGGTGGAGAACATCGAATACACGCATCTTATTTAAACATGAAAGGAAATACCTGATAAGGACCCTAATGTTTACAGACCCCATGGCTTTGTAGCTCCAACCAGCCCAGGTTAGGATCTACAACTGTCCAGGAGGGACCGAGGTCACCTCGCTTTTAACGCATACCAAAAATCTGATCCAAGGTTTAGCATTGAGAAGTTTGTTTTTTTTTTCCCTCGAATAATATAAGCACGATGCAAAGTGAACGATCGCTATCACTGCGTAAAAAAGAAAAAACCCAAACGAGAACCTCGGGGCTCAAATCAGGTCGGCCACGTTCATGGGCATCTCCTCCACGGTTGTGTTGTAAAACGTCTCGATGTCCCGAAGAATCCTCTTGTCCTCCTCGGTGACGAAATTGATAGCGACTCCTTTTCTGCCGAAGCGGCCGCCGCGGCCGATTCTGCGGAGAGACGAGGAGCCGCGTTAGTCCCTCCTGTGGCTTAGTCCCCTCCTTTTTATTCGGAGCGTTTGAATCAACTCACCTATGAATGTAATTCTCTCGATTTGTAGGAAGGTCGTAGTTGATGACCAGAGAAACCTGCTGCACGTCGATCCCGCGAGCCTTGGAGGAAGAGAAACGAGTTTCAAACATGACGGATCAACGGAACCACAAATTAATTTTTATCCACATTAGTAATAATGTCGCCCGCATAAAAGTAGCAGATTCCCACGTTAGAAGGACCCACTGTGGAGAACGAGCCCTTATCTCCCAAATGTTTTTCCCACTCGGCCATTTTTTGGACCGTAGCAGGATTTTAAAAACCATTTGGATCACATTATAAGTTCTTATGTGTTAGTTATACCAACCAGGAGATCCGTAGTGATCAACACTCTGCTGGAGCCGGATCGAAACTCCCTCATGATCACGTCTCGCTCCTTCTGGTCCATGTCGCCGTGCTGTGAACCAAACCAGCCGTCAGCTGACAGTTTGCTTTTAGAAACATCAGGAGTTGATGGGGGCGGGGTCATACCAGAGCAGAGACGGTGAAGTCTCTAGCGTGCATCTTCTCCGTCAGCCAGTCGACTTTTCTCCTGGTGTTCAGGAAGATCACGGCCTGGGTGATGGTCAGCGTCTCGTACAGATCACACAGAGTGTCCAGCTTCCATTCCTAGAGGCGGAAACAGACGTTACCCTGATGAGTGGATAAAAAGGGAAGCGGGACGTGTAGCACGGGATCTTGAGGCAAAGGAAAATGGACATTAAGAAAGAGGTCCCTCCCAGCCTCGTTTCCGACGCCGTGGCTTTTACTCTCCTTCCCTGGTGTACCCGTGCTTACACGGCCGCGGGAGCCAGACCCAGAAGGCTCGGCTCCTGCAGTTTGAGCAGGGTGCTTTGAAGAGAAGACTGAAGGACAGGTTTCTGTGTCAGATGTGCAAACAAACCTCTCTCTCCACGTTTATGTAGAACTGCTTGATACCCTCCAGGGTAAGCTCCTCCTTCTTCACCAGGATGCGGACCGGGTCTCGCATGAACTTCTTCGTCACCTCCAACACGTCGGCCGGCATGGTGGCCGACAGCAGGACCACCTGGAGACGAAAGGAGTTTCAGAAGACTGGAAACTGACAGAACCGGTCGGATCGGTTGTAGCACTTCACCTTGAGACTGCAGCCAATGAACATTAAGAAAGAGGTTCGACTGCAGCTCATTTTCGGTGCAGTGCGCCATAATCTCCGTCTGCGTTTTAATCTGCTGCCATGATTGCGTGAAACAGAATCATCTGGATCGCACAATTACAGCAGACTTCTGTAGATGCAGAAGGACGGGATGTTCCCATCATTTTAAAACTACACTTTTTAGCCAAACCTTTAACACACTTACACGGATGTTAAAAATAAAACCAGATAAAAACAAAACAAAAAAATACTAAAGAAAAATGTGGATGACTGGTAAGAAACTGGAAGGCTAATAAACTGGGTCACTAAACTCGGGCTGGTTTCAGAAGTAAAAAATACAAGGAACATTGGGCTAAATTACTACACTATAAATGGATAGACAGTATATAACTCCGGTTTAACCCAGGATCCTAGATACGTGCATTATCAGGGTTTACACAGGAATGAATAACTCAAATTTAATGCTTTTTAATGCTCTTGGATATAATTTTAATGCCACCAACAGGTACCCGTCCACAGGCTGCAGCCATGTCCTAAATTCCTCGTATTCCAGCCCCCCATTCTCTAGCTTTTTCTCCGACTCAAGCTTCTTTTCTGAACATACAGCTTTGCTATCAACTGAAAGCAGGTCCACACAAATATATCGTGATATATGTCTGACGAAATTGTTTTTATAAACATTTCTTTTATAATAACACATTTTAAATGTCACAATAAACACATTTAATGAATTTTAATGCCAATTAAGGCCTTAATTAAAAAAAATAAAAAATTTAACGACTTTTCCACAGATAACTTTATGACCTTCAAAAAAGGAAAAAATCCCTACATAGCATTTGTTTTTTGGAAGCCAAAAGATGTAGAGCCTGTTCGTGGAAAAGTGATTCACCTTGTAGGACTTCGCAATGGTTAAAAGGGATTTCTTTATTTGGCTTTAGAAAGGATACGGTACATTGAAAAATAGGCTTGACAAAATTTGGAAGATCTGGAAGGTTTTCTGTAATTTCTTTGAGAAAAGTTAACATTGAAGTAGACGGCTGGAATGATGAGCTAAACTATTTTAACTTTATTTTTTCCTATTATTATCATGGCTGTTTTCATGTATGTGCCTTCTTGTTCTATGGCATTTACCTTTTAATTGACAAAAAGTGCAATAAACCTGTTTAAAAAGAAACAAAGAAAACTGGACGGCTTTTACCCCCATACTGATAAGTAGCATTTACTTTTTCCATCACAGGTAAAAGTGGCCAATCGGACTAAAAATGCATCATACAGATATAAAATTGTGATCTGAATCAGCAAGACATGGATAGAGTATCGGGGCATGCTGCTTGACAGTCCAGTCGGCATATAAATGTCTTTCAGGATGAGGTTTTAGTGAATGAAGCGAGCAGCGATGGACTGATGCAAGTTTTCAAAGGTGGCGCTGATTGACAGTTTAACTGATCCCAGATCAGAATGGTTGACATTCTTAGAGCCTGTTTTTACTTTCACAAGTGAACTTGAGAAAATTGTTGTTGTTGCTGGGATCTTATGGCCCAGCTGCTGAATGCAACTTATTTTTAATCTGATCGGATGATTTGTTTTGTAGATTAAATGGCACGATCTGACCATTTTCATTTGGGAGTCAAAATCCTTTTTAACCGGATTGTGAAATGCTCTGCTTGTTAAGGTGGATAATTAGCCATTTTAGTATGGTTTAAATTCAAAATTATAAAGGATTGCAAAAAAGCCGTTAGATTAGAATCAAACGAAGGAGCATGCGTAGCTCGTATTATCGCCAACAGTTGACATTCATGTCCACAAAGCAGGGATGCGTTTATTGATGGTGGGACCAGGCTCAGCTGAGGCCGTCTAACTCATCAGCACATAAATACAACGTCAAATGGACTCCAACGAGAGACAAAACTATAATGCTCATTTTTTGAAGCCTTTGGCAGCCACAGCCGGTGAGCGAAGTGAATAGCTGAGCAATATGGCAGTAAAATGCTTAATGAGGAGCCTGTTATCTGCAACTAGTGTTTCATTGACCAATTTGATATAATCAGAGATAAATTACCTTGATAATAAAGGTCAGCCCTGCTGCTGCTCGATCTGCCGACATCACCCAGAATGCCAGGTGGGTCGGCTTTAATATTAATTCTTAATTTTATTGACCATTTTGAAAATTGGACCCATTCTCTATTGATATAGATCAGATGACCATCTTTTTCCAGGCCTGGTGTTTATGTCCAATTCAATGCAATCCGCAAATTAAAGATTCATCCAAGATTACAAGCCCCTCTGTGTCCAGGTAAATGGTTACGGACAGGAAACGGCAGAATACAGGAATTAACAGACTGACGTAATGACACATTCTTCATATTTATGAAATGCTGGGAATTTATAAAGAAAAATGGTAAAAGAGCAGAATGCTGATGAAGGTTCTCAGTCATCCATGTCATAGTCATTCTGTAAAAATTCAAAAAATATCCACTGGACTAGGTTTCCAGAACTACTTTCAACATGTTTGAGTGGAGCAGTGGCTGCTGAGCTGGAGGACTCTGTGTGAAGGAGCAGTCAGAGCCTGGATGAGACTATGAAATACGACAAGTGTCCAGACCAGAGACTAGGCTTGTCCCGATCCAATCCACGTATCGGAACGCCGATATTGGCAAAAAAATGCGTATCAGCAAAGCATGTAAAATGCCGATCCGTATTTTACAGATTGAAACGATCCATTACACTATTTTGCGCCAGTGTTTCCCTGTTTTGCATTTTTCATTAAAATTTACAGTAATACTTGCACCTTTAACTGTTTACGGTTTTACTGTTCACTGTGCAATTTCAGATTGCTATTCATAATTTTGTCCAGTTTGTGTTTATCTCTTAACAGGTAAGTTTGTTGTTACCAAGCATTGTGTTTTATTCAATCTCACCTAATTCAGCTGGCTAGATGTTATCAAGAGTACTAAAACCCTTTTCAACATGAGTCTTACAACTAAGGCTAAATACTTTAACTTAAAACACATGCTCGGATAGGCTGGTATCGCCCAGTATCGGTATCGGAAGCGCAAAAACAATATCGGTATCGGATCGGAAGCGCAAAAACAATATCGGCATCGGATCGGAAGTGCAAAAAAAAAATATCGGTATCAGATCGGAAGTGCAAAAACCTGGATTGGGACATCTCTACCAGAGACTATAAAATATCTGATACAGATCCGATTTAGTTTCACACATGGAAGCGACAAAAATAAAGAGTTTTATGGAGATGAAAAGATCAGAATTGGGCCCCATCTTGGATATAGGATGTCAGACAAAAAGGAAAAAAAAAAAATAGAAGCAGGTCGGGGTGAACCTGAATGAACACAGATGAATCAGATATTCAGACTGTAATTGAAAAAGCTTCGTGGACGGAATAAACGTCCAGTGGTTTGTTAAGCTTTTTTTGGATGACAGAATGTTCACCAGCACAATCAACAAGCAGCATCGATGACAACAGGACGTGGGATCATGTCTGGAGGTACGTACTTGAATGTTGGTGCTCAGCTTTTGGAAGATCTCGTAGATCTGATCCTTAAACCCACGACTCAACATCTCATCAGCTTCATCAAGAACAAACATCTTGATCCACTTGGGAGCTAAAAAGAAGGGAAAAAATGAAAATTTACTCCAAAAGGCTGAATTTGAGCCTTAAGAAAAATGTTTTTTTTGCTTCCAACCAGTTCTGCTTACACAGGTGTCTCCTGTTCAGCATGTCATACACTCGGCCTGGAGTTCCCACCACTATGTGAGGAGCCTCGGCCTGGAGCTTCTGAATTTCACTACGGAGATTAGTCCCGCCAATGCAAGCATGGCAGGTTGCCCCCATGTAGTCTCCAAGGGCCAGAATTACCTTCTGGATCTACGGAGAAAAAAAGATGTACAGTACTTCAGAATAGCTGAGAAAAGATATGCTGCCTGTTGAGTGCAGAAAATGGTTCAGTGATCAGTAAATCAGAAGGAACTCTCCATTGCATAGGTCAGTCCCGAAAGATGGTATACCATCATATCACTCAAGTTTTCCACAGACAGCCAAAATGATCTTTTAGGCCGATGCAGCCATGGACAGAGACTGCACCAGCCACAAAAAGATCTTCAAAAAATTAAGAAAAAGTTTAGAAATGTTTGACAAATCTTTAAAAGATGGTACCTTCGTTTTTGAACAGTGTCCTCAGTATGCTGCCTAGGTCTGAGACACTGTTGAGGTCGCGTGACCTCAGGAACAGCATACCTGCTGAGCCAGCTCTCTGGTGGGAGCCAGAACCAGAGCCTGAGTCTCCTTCTGCTCAATGTCCAGCTGCTGCAAGATAGAGATGGCAAACGTGGCTGTCTTGCCAGTTCCTGACTGGGCTTGGGCAATGACATCGTAGCCTAACAGTGAGGAAACAGATTAAATATTCCTTTGTGTAACACGCTAACAA
The DNA here is from genome assembly GCF_000732505.1 of Cyprinodon variegatus. Classification (NCBI taxonomy): domain Eukaryota; kingdom Metazoa; phylum Chordata; class Actinopteri; order Cyprinodontiformes; family Cyprinodontidae; genus Cyprinodon; species Cyprinodon variegatus. The sequence goes on along the minus strand of NW_015152005.1, from coordinate 99,037 downwards.
ACCAGACGTACAGCTAAATGTTTATGGACGTCACACGCGCACACACCCTTCAACTTCAAATGAAACTAATCAAATCATTGAGTGATCAGTAAGGAAAAAAAATATCCCCATTTTTTTGGGTAAGTCCCGAAAGATGGTTGAGCATCATTTCACTCAATGACAGAAAACTGTCCTCTGCAGTCTGATATGTGTACCTTTAATACACGGGATGATGGCCCTCTGCTGAATGGCAGACGGCTTTTCAAAACCATAAGCGTAGATTCCCCTGAGAAGAGACTCCTTCAGGTTCATATCATCGAAATTGTCGGTGATCTCGTTCCAGTTGCTCTGTATTGGCAAGAGAGAACAAAGGCAGTTCAGGGGGCTGATGGGGGAAATCATTTTATTTAGGGATGCACAATATA
>NW_015152005.1:95619-98000 GCF_000732505.1 Cyprinodon variegatus | reverse complement strand
CGATATCGGTTATCGGCCAATATCGTGCATCCCTACTTTTATTGCCTTTAGATGAAACCAATCAAAGAAAAAAAACGTTTTCTTTGATTTACCTCGATGACACCATCAGGCTCCATTCCTTCTGGCCCCCCATGGTCTCTATCTCTTGAACTGTTGAGAAAAAAAAAAAAAAAATCAGATTAAAACTCACTGCATTCCCTGGGTAGGAAGTTAAATCACGTGTAAAACTTTATTCTATCTTCCATTAATATCCCGTCACATCTCATGACCCCAAGTTTTGGCTATTTTGATCTACAACTAAATGAAAATCTACAACTAAATTGGTTAAAAAAAGTATGCTCCAAATAGCAAATGTTGGCGTACTCTTAATAGAAACAGGCTGATCAGGAGTTTCTCAGATGGTACAGATTTCAATTGTTTTCATAGAGACCTGCACAACTTTCATTTTATTTTTTTCAAAAAAAATGAAAAATTATCAATGAAAAAATAAATAAAAATGTTAAAAATTACCAATAGTTGCAGCCTTATTTTTACCAGAACATGAAGGCATGACGTCCCACCCAAACTTACATGGGAGAGCACAGATACCAGCAATAAATACTATTAGATGTGTACTAATAACTGCTTATCTAGCCGACTTTGTAACATTACAATCTTCAAAAATTTAAAAGTATCAGTCAATTGTCCAGGTGATCAATCTCTTCAAAGCACCCCTAAATCAAAGGATTTAATTTAGACACGCATTATCCTCATTTGATCAGTGTAAAATAGAGCTTTTAAGTTCACAACCTAAATAAATCCCTGCAAGTTTAAACCAAAATGTTTGAGAAACCTTTCATTTTATTGAGAAACATTTAATGCATGTTCTAAAACATGACTATAATATACTACATCAGGCTTAAACTTATATGAATACATTAAAACAGAGTCTTAAAGTCGATACTGGTTTCTACTACTTGCAAGTTGATCTACAGACGTGGAGTGAGAACTGCTGATGCTTCCGTTTCTGAGGAACATTTTAACCCCTGCATGGCTCATAGAGGAAGGGGGACTCCCCCCCATACCATGTAAAAATCCCCCACCACACGTGTAGTGAATGTGGCCCGGGGTGCTGTGGGTCACGCCCAGAGTATCTCCTTACAAAAGCTCGAAGCCTCAGTGGGCGCACGTGTCAAATTCCACGAGCCGGCCTCAACTACCTGCCCCTCTGAAGCTTTTTTTGCGATTACATAACCTCCGAAGGCTTCCGAGCCGTTCACGATAAGCCCAGGGAATAAAAAAAAAAGTTACTAAATCCATTTTGGGCGTGTTCGGCTTACTCCAACATGAGTTCTCTCCCTGGTGGCCAACATGTCGGGTAATTGGGGCCTTTACAGCCAGTGGTGGCTTCTGCCCAGAACTAGGCCGAGAGGAACACACTGGCCCAACGGTTCCCCTGACAAACACCCGCAACTTCAACCGGAGGAAACTTTACTATAAATATAAAATACATTTTAAGGTTGTTCTGCACCATAATTATCAATCCAATGATGAATTATAACCATTATTGGTAGTAGTGGGGTTTCGATGCGGCTAACTGCTAAGCTAACAGGCAAATCACACCAAAAGCAGTTAGGCCGGACTAACTGAATACAAACTACCGCGCTGCCATAGGGGTTACTAGGCAGCTCCGATGATTAAATTACGATTAAATAACCGGCATCGTTTCATAAAACTGACCAAACATGGATTATTACCTGTTGTAATCAGCAGAATCGCTAGACATGATCCGTTCACAACTTCAGCATGCGACTGAAAAGATCGCTGATGGCGACGCCAACTGCATTTAAGGGGCTGGACTATTTCGCCTTACATTTCTTTTTATGTTCAGTTTTATTGAAAAACATAGTTTAAAGCCATTGAGTTGTGGGATATAGTACAAAGAGTGTTTTTATAAGAATGTTATGTGAAATGGAATGTTTTATGAAGGGATAATATACAAAAAAAATGTTCAGACTACATTTCTCCGCGGAGGGATAATGCAGTAATAGTAGTGCGTCGGCTACAGCGTCTCTCACAGGTCAAAACTCGACCTAACAGGGTTGCGCAAGAATGTTCTCATGTACTGATAAAGATTTGAAAAAACCCATATATAAACCCATATATATATATATATTATTATTATTATACTTTTTTATTATTTTTTTAATTTTATTTGTTGGGTTTATAATACAAGATAAATAGTTTCAGATAATAGCAGGTAGAAGATTTACAGCCTACATACAGCTATAGTGGAGAAGTATGTGTAAAGTGGTGTTGGATGCAGGTTGTTGTGTCAGTGTGTGTGTATATATATATATATATATATATATATATATATATATTATTATTATTATACTTTT
>NW_015152005.1:93564-95408 GCF_000732505.1 Cyprinodon variegatus | reverse complement strand
TATATAAAGGAAATATTATTGTTATTACACCGTCACAAGTACAGAGCAACAAAATGAACTCTGCATTTAACCGATCCTCTTGGAGAAGGGTCTTGCTCAGGGACCAGAAGTGGCAGTCCGTGGGAGTGAGGCACGCACCCAGAACCTTTGGATTCCAAGCTCTATGCCCTAACTGCTAGGCCGCCACTCCCTTCTCTAATTACTCTCATATAATCCCTTTTTACATGAATAATTTTTTATGGCTTGAATGTTGGTCATTCTTCTCACAGACTTTCAAGTGTGTTTCAAATTTGTATAGTACAATAATACCACCTTTACACCATTCCCTGTCTAACACAACTTAGAATCCCTCGTTAGTGCGACTGATTTTTTAAGCTATAAAATTTTCCATAATCAAACAATTAGATAATATGCAATTTTATATATATAAAAAAGAATTCTGAGCTTACTTATTTGACCTTTTTATATATGTTGTCATCAAAAACATGGTTTTACCCATACAAAAAGGTTTAGACCTATACATACATTCCTTGTTCTTTAGCAAACAAAGGTTTGTATAGCCATCAACATGCTTTGAAAAACCAGGTGTGACATTTGTTTAGTGTTCATTGCTTTATCAACTGCCTCAAATCAATAAGGACACTTAAGCCGTGGTGGAAGTACATCAGTGTTCGCCATAATAAGAGCTATCTGAATAGTACTGGCAGTTAGGAAGGAGGTAGGACGAGGGAGCAGGATGCATAGTGCCAATTTAGTTTGCATAAAGACTTGCTAACATTCCAAGCCACTGCTAGGAGCTATAAGGTTTCCCATAATCCTTTGCGTGACATGACAAACAGATAGCCCAACTCATTAAGTTTTACTAAAATAAATAATTTCCTCATGCGAACTCTGTGTGAAATACGTTAATGTTCATATCTTCATATGTTTTAGGGTTTTATGATGGAGATATTTAGCTGTTGCATCTGTGTAACTTTTGTTCTTTGCAGTTCTTCTTTGCAAGGCTGTAGTCCTAATATGAACAGTGTGTGATCGTCTCATAATCACGTCGAGGGCCGAGCTAGTTTTTTACTTTGGATAGGATTCTTACTGTTGACCCTGCTAAAGGTGAAGGGATAGGAGCCAGGGAGCAACACTCAGATCAAACCATAAGCCAATAAGGGAACCATAGGGTTTCCTAGTTTTGATGTGTGTTTTGGGCTCATTGGTTCGATCTTATTACCTCAGAGTGCAGCTCCCACCTCCTGTACTGGTACATATTCTTGTTAACAATGGACAAGCAATTGTATTCAACTTCTTTCTGTCTCATGGTTTCCATCCACCTGGGCAGTTCCTGGATTGCAATGTTCTTTCATATAACTTTGAAAAATTGGATCCTTTTCCTGACACATTTGAGCTTTTTGAACATACACACTTACAATAAATACTGATGGAAGGAGTGGAGTTGAGGCTTTGAATCTAATCAGTTTTTACCATCAAGCATGGTGTAGGCAGCATCAAGCTGTGGGGCTGTTTCTCATCGCTGTTAGTACTAGTGCGTCACTCCTGCACTCCTGACTCTGGGGAGGAAGTGGCTGTGAGAAGGGTGCTGTCCAAGCTTACATCCATCATGGACAACACATCTCACCCCCTGCACCAGACTGCTCCTTTAGAGAAAGACAGATACTCCATGTTTGTAAAAGGAGCGCTACAGCAGATCATTCATCTCTGCTGCCATCAGACTTTACAATGTGGCACTATAACTGCAATAATGTGTGCAATAACTGTGCAATCACTATTTAACACCCTGTGCAGTAACCTATTTAAATTTAATACCCCATGCTATAACTATATATATATATATA
>NW_015152005.1:82206-91767 GCF_000732505.1 Cyprinodon variegatus | reverse complement strand
ACTTTATTGATCTCACAGTGAAGAAAATTTACCTTTGCATTTACCCATCCCCTTGGGGAGCAGTGGGCTGCCATTGTGGGGCCCCAGGGAGCAGTGTGGGGTTAAGTGTCTTGCTCAGAGATCCAAGTGGGAGTGCACTGGAAAAATCGAAATCTAGATAAGTCAATTTTCTTAAAATAAGTGCATTTGTTCTTGGATTGAGGAGGTAAAAGAGACATTTTGCCAGTGGAACGAGAATTTACACTTAAAATAAGAAAACACAATTGCATTGTCTTTTTTCAAGTGCATATTATCTAATTATCTTATTTTACGAGTAAAAATACTCATTCCATTGGAAAAATATCTAATTTGCCGACACAAATTAAGGGTAAATACACCTAATTTAAGACATACTCTGGATCATTTTTCCAGTGTGGGGCTCGAACTCAGAAACTCAGGATTCCAAGCTTAATGCTCTAACCCAGGGGTCACCAACGTGGGGCCCATGGGCACCAAGGGGCCCTCAAAGACAACATGGGGTGCCCACAGCATCTTTTGAAAACAGAACAATTCACCAGTGGACTAAATCTGAAATGTTATTTTTTACTGAAGCTCTTATTTTGAAGCATTGTATCATATCAATAAATTAGAACATTTGAGGATTTATATGGATTTCATAATGAGAATATCTAAAAGCAAATTAAAAATGAAAAGAAACAATAGAAATATGTTTATTATCTATGAAGTTCAGGTGAACGCCGACTCCTCCAGTTCATATGTCAGTATTGGTAGCCCTTCCTATGACTCAGTACCCATAAAGTAGCCCTCAGCCTTAAAGGAATAGTACACCCAAAACATGATTAGCCTTCATTTTCTACTCACCCCCATGCTGAACAACACTCTGGAGTACTTTTTTGATATCTCAAATGCATCTGGAGATCTGGGAGGCTTCTTGCTGTCTGCTGACATTCAAATAATGGAGGTCTATGGCGCCCGAGACAGAAAGGTCCATAAAAGTCCACAAAAAACGTGTCAATATTCCTCCATACTGCTCGTCCAATGTATTCCAAGTGTCCTGAGTGGGTAGCATCCAGAATTTACTCGAAACGAAGTCATTTAGAATGTTTTTAGAGCATAAACAGTAGTGTATAGGATTTCCTAAAAGCGCGCGCCTGCGAGTTCACGAGTCTACGGAAACCGCGGCAGACCAAACCAGATGAAAGTGCGCATTCAGCTTGGCAAAGAACTCATGCTCTTCCTCAACACTGAAGTCCTCAGACATTTTTCTTTCGTTGTTTCTTTCTTTGCACAGGTAAACAGCACATTTCTTCTTCTACGCTTGCATTATCGGCAGAGCAGACGCTGAATGCGCACTTTCATCTGGTTTGGTCTGCCGCGGTTTCCGTAGGTTTCCGTAGACTCGTGAACGCGCTTTTAGGAACTCCTATACACTACTGTTTATGCTCTAAAAACATTCTAAATGACTTCGTTTCGAGTAAATTCTGGACGCTACCCACTCAGGACACTTGGAATACATTGGACGAGCAGTATGGAGGAATATTGACACGTTTTTTGTGGACTTTTATGGACCTTTCTGCCTCGGGCGCCATAGACCTCCATTATTTGAATGTCAGCAGACAGCAAGAAGCCTCCCAGATCTCCAGATGCATTTGAGATATCAAAAAAGTACTCCAGAGTGTTGTTCAGCATGGGGGTGAGTAGAAAATGAAGGCTAATCATGTTTTGGGTGTACTATTCCTTTAAAAAAGTTGGTGACCCCTGCTCTAACCCATAGGCAGCCACTCCCCTAATAGGTCTTATCTGCTAAAATCAAAGATAATTTTTTTTTACCAGATTATTTTATTTCTACACTGAAAAGATGATCTAGAAATAAGTGAAAATTTCTTAAATTAGGTGCATTTACCCCTTAATTTGAGTAGTTTGCCAATGGAATGAGTATTTTTACTCTTAAAATAAGATAATTAGATAACATGCACTTGAAATAAGACAATGCAATTGTGTTTTTTTTTATTTTAAGTGTAAATTATCGTCTTCCATTGGCAAAATGTCTCTTTTACCTCCTCAATCCAAGAACAAATGCACTTATTTTGCGAAGAAATGACTTATCTAGATTTAGATTTTTTCCAGGGTATTTTAATTTCTGTTGAGTATGCTTTCAGTTCAGGGGCCAAGGACCAATGTTAAAGGGGTGCTGGCCCCTATATAGAACCATGTTGGTAGGCCTACAGTACAAACCATCATGCCCTGGGAAAATAAGTGAACAATTTTTTTTTTATTGCTTATTTTATTTTTAAAGAAAGTATAAATATTTCAGCGCACAATGGTGTAGTAGTTGGAGAAGAGCTCCTCTCCTGCTGGTATGTCTCTGAGCGACACAAGGACAACACAGCGCAGAGGTCTCTGGGTACAGTGGCTGTAGTTGACGTTTGGCAGAAACTGGCGGAGCTCAATGGGAAAGCTTTTGGGGACGTCGTATTCCTGGTAGCAGACGTTAGCAGGCCTCTGGTTGGAACAGTTGTTGACATACTGGCCAACAGCCAGTGGATTACGTGGACTGTCCGTCAACCAACTGGTGTCACTGGTCAGATAGGGACCCATTCTGTCTCTGCCGCTGCATGACCTGAACACCATTCTGGAGATCCCTTTGTCATTCCCATCAACCAGGACGCCATCAATACACCTGAATACGAAGGGGTTCCTGATGGACTGAAGGAGGATGGGCTCATAGGGCTGATACACTGTGCCAGGATACATGACAACTGGAGCTCCTTTGGGAACAACTCCTTTAACCACAAACACGCCAGTCCCTGCAGAGGGTAAAGAACTGGGCCTCCTCTCAACACAGAATCCCAGAGACTGAAACAGAACTTCTCCTTCCTTCTGCTCCTGATGTGTTGGGACCCTGTGGTCTCCAGGTAGCAGCCCCCCGCTGCTCCTCAGGAGGGCCCTAAAGAGCCTCTGCAGACTCTCAGTGACCTGTTCATCTGACACAACTTTGTCTTCCGAGCGATCCGCCACCAGTCGCAGGGTTTTCTCATTCTTAGGCAGGTTAAACACAACCCAAGGCACGAAGCGGTATCGGTAAGATCGCCATTTCTCCTGAAATCTCCGGAGAGCCGCTGAAAACATCCAGAGGCACGAAAAGACCAGGAAGCAGCTTGTGCTGCGTTCAAGGTACCTCCGGAAGGAATGACGTCCGCCCGGCGAGCTAGCCAGCTAGCTTATATAGTCCTTTTTCGTCATCAACCTCACTGTACTACTTACTAAACATTATATACATACATTTAAGTTCAATAATAAAAAAAATATAATATCTTTATGAAAGTCCTTCCATTAATTCAAAAGCAGTAAAAACTAAATTTATTGCATAGGTTAGAACATCTCTACGTATAACTTCTTGCCTTTTTTTTTTTTTTTTTATATTTCTATATTTTTCTTTTTCCATTTTTTTCTTGCAATATGTCGATGTTTTAAGTATGTTTCATAACGGTTCCTTGGGAATAATAGATAATATAGTCTGTATTCCACTACTCTATAAACTGCCAGAAGGGCGGTTTATATAATATCATAATATAATTGAGTTTTTTTATTGTTATTATTTTTATTTACATAGTGAAGTATATACAGGTATGTACTCCAATAAAATAAATGCTTTCAGACGTAAGCTCCGAGTAAACATTGAACGCACCATCGCTACTTCCGGCCTGTTTTACAACGCTTTAATGTTTTAACAAAAACAATTAGAATTCAACTAATATTTCTTAGCTAAACCACTACACAAATCCATCAAGTGAAAAATATAATAAAACAAAAAATAAATAAAAAAAGTTTGACTTTTGTCACGGGTGTGTTATGTTCTACTTTTATTGTGAAGTGTCGTGTTGCAACCGGAAGCAAAAAAGGCTTGTTTAAAGTGTATAAACTTATTTCGTTAGCTGGATGGAAACGAAATATTAAGCCTTTTCGAGGCAAACATGGTAAGAAATTGTTGTCTTTTCTGGTTAGTTATTAGAATACCAGCGGTTTTCATGTAGAGAAACTGTCGAGTCAATAGAATAAATGTTTTAGCTCGTGCGAGGTTAGCATTAGCTCAGCATTTAATGTTTAGTTAGCTGCTGAGTGAAAGGAAATGCCAAGCCATTTGGATCTTCTTAAATATATCAATTAAAAACACACCTATGATGATGTTGCTGCTATGAATGGACAAAAAGATCATTTCTGTTTAAGGCAAATGATCGAATAAGGTTTGCCATAAAGTGTGCTCTAATTAAAATGGGAAGTGAATGCACTTGTTAGATATGATTGCTAATCTCTTTGTGCTAAAAACGAAGCAATGTACATAAATAGCTATATTATTAACCATTAAATCATAGGTGATTATTTTATTGTTTTTTTATTCTTCTCACTAAGCCACAGTCAGTACATATTTATAAAGGGCCTGTCAATTTTTGATCTGAGCTTTTATCCCTATTTTCGATCTTAAAGGAACAGACTCATATCAGTGTTAAAAGATTTTTTCCCTTTTTAACCATCTTCCCAAATATGTCTGATTCCTCCAATCCAATAGTAAAATACTTTTTTTTTTTTTTGCAAACAAGCCTAATGTTTTTGTTGAATGTACCAAATAATCTAACCGCTCTATAACAGTGGTTTTCAGACCTGTCCTGCATGTTTAGGGGTTTCCCTGCCTCAGTAAACTGGTGTTTAACAGACTTCTGCAGCCCTAAGTGGCTGATGGGGAGGAAAGCATTTATCTGCTGGAGCAGACAGTCATCCACAACAGAAAAAAATGAGGTGCCATGTCTGAAAAACACTGATGAATAATATTGGGTGACTCTAATTGAATTTTCCTTCCAAATATCTAAATATTTGTTTGTTTGTTTTTTTACATCCTATAGAAACAACACAAAGTATGTAAGTCTGATTACAGACAGCCAACAAACCAACTCTGAATTAAACTTAAAGCAGTAAAATTTAGAGATTTAGTTAACTGATACATCAATACATCAAGTAGTACCACAAAAAAAGTGTCCAGATTTTGTTTAAGATAAGGGCATGTACATTTTCCCTTCAAAGCATCACTATCTGTCAACTAAGGGAGTTAAATTATGGAATAAATGTAGTGATGAAATGAAAACATGTAGTTCAATGGTAAGATTTAAAAGGATTTCAGAGTAGAATGCTAGATACATACAGCTCTGAAACTAAATGAAAATTAACTCTGTTGCTGTCTTTTCTGTTGTGGTTTATTTTCCTTTTCTTTATTTGAAACAACGGAAATTTAATAGTGTTGTTTGATATGGTGTGGGAGTCTCTTTAAATTGTCCTACAGATTAATTTTTTGGGTTGAAATGAATGCAAGGGGATAGGCCTAGATCACTTCAACCTCTTTCCTATTTTTGGACAAAAATGAATTACAAAAGTGTGTTCTTGAAAGAAAAAAAATATTAATTAGATAAGGCAGGAATATGTACATACTTTGATATCTTTACAAACTTTTCTGTCTGACACAATACACATTTACCAGACAGAAGAAAAAGTAGTTCCCATCAAATGTCTGCATTTAGGCAATTTTCTTGTTAACATGCATTTCCTAAAACCACTGAAGTATACAAATTAGAATTTAAAAATTGATTTTGAAGCCTAAAGTTCTGGCATCTTGGGTATCTATGTTAGACCCACAAATCACAGTTTGTATATACGTTTGTTTAAAAGTGGGACATTCAAATTGTTGTGTGTGAGCATATGTTACTGATGAAATGTGTAGTGGTGATTGTTGGCCAAGCAAAACATCCAATTAAAGTTCCTTTAAGCCACTACTAAGGCACTGGGGTCAAGTTTCTATACGCAGGCAAAAAGAAGGTTCCATGTCCAAGCATGATGATCGTTCTGGATGGTTTATTTTCTATTTCAGCCAACAATTAAAGAGTACAAACTTTTCCTTTGTCCTACGTCTCTTGCTCTGGTAAAAAACCGTAGGCCCAAACCTAAAATGCCTGCTGGTCCTTTCCCAGGCCCCTACGCTTATAGAAAGTGCACTGATCCACATCACTTCCTGTCATACCTCAGAACAAAATATAAATAAAATAAATAAGAAAAATAATAAAACAAAGAAATAGGATCAACAATTATTAACCTGCAAATAAACTCTCTAAATAATACAAAAATATAAAATTAGGAATTAATTAACACTTGATAACAATAATTGCACAATAAATGCTGCAGCTCGTCTATCTGAAAATAATGGCATATTTAGGAAATGCAGCTGACCTATTTTTTTAATTTATTTATTGAACAATTCAAATTACATATTACTTTGAATTAAACCATCCAAAAAAAAAGTAAAAAAAAAACAATCCGCTGGACTTTGTTTCCAAGTTTGAAGTCGTTTCTCTTCCCATCCAGGAAGCTTTTTCAAATCAAAATGTCAGAAATAGCGTTGAGTTCAAGGCTTTATAGAGTAAGATTATAGATTTGATTTGAAAAAGCTTCCTAGATGGTTTTTCAACTTTTTTAGAACAACTATGATCTAGATGACTGAGAATCTATAACAGCAAGTTTGAATGAAGTATTAAAGTCTTGTAAATGTTCAGTTTTAAATATTCAACAATGTCTCATTGAAAAGGAGAAAAAGGTTTCCTTTCTTGAAAACGTTTTTGCGCAAACGTAATGGAGCTTTTTGACCAATTTTTGAACTCATTAGTGTGGTTGTGCTGTAGGTGGTGGAAAAGGTTGGATATTGGATCCAAGTTTCAGACAAAATTTGCATTTTGTGTTTTTTTGCTCAACATCTATGGCGTAAGAAATGTTGAGTTGAAATCAGCTGCCATGCCCTCATACAATATGAAGTAGGGATGCACGATATTGGGATTTTGGCCGATATCCGATATGCCGATATTTTAAAACTCACGTAGCCGATAACCGATATCGATACCGATGTTAAAGCTGGACAAAAATAAGTAGTCATTGAAAATAGCAGTTTTGTTATCCATTTCTGACACTTTGAAAAATAATATACTCAAATATATTTTCATATGCTGATATCAAATAGATTTTTAAAAACGCGGTATCGATCTATTTTACTTTCAAAATCTCATGAAATTTCATGGTTCTGTTACAAACTCTCGTGATATTTTGCAAATTCTTGTGAGATTTTGTTAGTAAAATAGATCGATACCGCGTCAATATATCAACATATAAAAATATGGCAAAATTTTGTGAATTTTCGGGGGATTTCGTAGCATAACGATGACATATAGCAATATTTCATTAGTAAAAGAGATTGATATGGTGTTTTTAAATGGCAATATATCAGCATATGAAGATATTGTGATATATTAATGTATCAATATTTTTTCCCTCGTCTTTAGAAGTTTTTAAGTCTGTAAAAAAGAAGTTTTTGAGGAAGAAGTAGTAGTATTTTTTTTAGACTTTAGAAACTCAGAAGCTGATCAAATATCGGGTTAAATATCGGTGGGGTGGCCGATGTCCGATATTCAGTTTTAAGGCCAATACAGGCCGATACCGATAGGGGGGCGATTATATCGTGCATCCCTAATATGAAGCTCATGAATAGAGGAAGAAAAAGCAATATAACGGCTGGACAGATATCATTTAGACTTGTCAAAATAATCGTATCAGCATAATCATTAAAAAACCCAAATTGCTCGTTCTATAATGCTAACACTTTGTGTCGTCTCATTTCTTCACGCAGAACAAGCTGAAGTCCTTTCAGAAGGATAAAGTTCGACAGTTTATCATTTTCACTCAAACTAATGAGAAGACGGCTGTAACCTGCTTGTCCCAGAATGACTGGAAGCTAGACGTCGCCACCGACAAGTTTTTCCAGAATCCGGAGCTCTACGTCTCAAATGTTAAGGGGGCTTTAGACAAGAAGAAGCTTGAGCAGCTGTACAACCGATACAGAGGTAAAGAACAGACACTTCTCATCTCCATGTTTGTTTCCTTTTTATTCTATAGAGAAATATTTATTTATTCGTTTATTTGATAGGGACAAGTATGTTTCATGCATCATGTCACACACTACAACATTTTAGCTAAGGCTAATTCTCAATGTCTGTCCCCAGTTAGGCTTTTACACAAAACACAGTGACTGTACACAAGAACAACAGAGCAAATTACACATTAAAACATCACAGAAAATAACATTCATTGTTTATACGGAAATCCTTTTTAATTTGCAGAAGCTTTTTCAGTCTGTGACACCAAGCAGTCGCAGTCCGCTGATTGAGCTCAATCCGAGGGCAGTCAGCTGAAACATCAGAAAGGTTTAAACAATTAGTCTGGATTAATCAGTTATTGAGATAATCTTCAACTAATTCTGTAATCAATTCATTTTTAACTGAACTATAGAGACTCTAAAGTAGCCTTTAGCTGACAAAGCAGTAACTATACCATACCATCAATATGTGAATAGAATAGTCATACCACTACCTCACCGTTGCTCCTTACCTAATACACTTTAACGTAAAAGTAAATCCACCTGTATATAAGCCATCCGGATTGTACATATTTTTATTTTTTATCTCTTATTTCTTATTTTTATTTTCATTCTGTGCGATACATGTACACTTGCACCTTCATCCTTATTTACATTGATATACTGTATATATATATTGTTTATTGTTTATTCTTAATGTACCTTTTTCCTCCTTGTTTGCACCTTTGACTTCTACGCCAATATGTGACAAGTGAATTTCTCCGCCGTGAGATCAATAAAGCTCATCTAATCTAATCTAACCAAAATTGTAAGGAAAACTAAAATAAATGCATCTTTTGAATTTAAGATAAAAAGAAATTCTTTTGTCCATAAATGTGTTCTATCCAGAACTCCTCAAGTGGAATATTTTAGTTTCACCAGGTTTTTCATTCTCTAAAACATCTTCTAGAAATTGCACGATAAATGCTGCGGCTCCTCTATCTAAAAATATTAATAAGTAGTCAAATTAGGAACCTAACAAACAGGACACAGTTTGTTAGACTGAAGGATCAGCTGTCTTATCAAGTAGTCAGCAGCACAGGAGCACCACAGGGGACGGTACTCTCTCCATTCCTTTTTACTCTGTACGTGTTTGAGTTCCAGTACCATACAGAGTCCTGTCATCTGCAGAAATACTGGGAGGACTCTGCAGTCACTGTCCCAGAATGACTGAAAGCTAGACGAAGCTAGCATTCTTATAGTAAGATTTAAATAAAAAGGCCAATTTCTTGTTTTTTTTTTTTTCTTTTTTTTTTACAAATGTTACAGTTACTTTTTTTCAAATGTATGATTTTATAATTTTTTTAATAGATTTTATATTTTTAACTACATTTTTTACAAATTGCGTTCTTCTCATATTGTGTTTCACAAATCACCATTTTTTATTTTAATTTGGTTAAAAAACAAGCAATCCAAACATTACATGTCAGACTAATTACCGTAAATTCTGGACTATAAGCCGCTACTTTTTTCCCACTGTTTAAAGGGATAGTTCGGGATTTTTGACATGAATCTGTATGGCATCCCCATCACCAGTGTCATGCAATCACACTGACTTACCC
>NW_015152005.1:78472-80093 GCF_000732505.1 Cyprinodon variegatus | reverse complement strand
AGTAAAGTTAATAAAGAAGGAGAGTTCTGTTTTAGGAATTCTTTTAGAACCTCTGGAGATTGTTTCACAAAGAAGAATTCTTTAAAAAGTGCAGAAGATTATGGACAACAGTTGGAAACGTACATATATAAGCCGCACTGGTTATAAGCCGCTGATATCTAATGAACTGTCTCCCACCAAGCCTGTAGGGGGAGCTCTACATATAGCCCCTAAAGTAGGGACGAAGAAGAATGCTAGCTCCCGTTAGCTTGTTAGCTTGCAGCAGTAAGAGCTTCTACTGAAGAAAGGGGCTTTGTCAGCTTTCTATTTCAGCTCTGCAGGGTTGAGCCCAGTCTGTTCATTGGTTCGCAGCTTTAATACAGAAAAATAAATGTCAAAATGTGTGAATTTGGGACATTTGTTTTTCCGTCGTTCCTGCTGCTAGCATGTTGTGCTAAATGTAAATTACCCCGTATTCTTTCATTTCCAACTTTGACTTCCCCCTCTGGTGGTTAGAAAAAGTCCACAGAAAAGCTGCACCTTCTCATAATCTGCATCGTTCAAAGGAATGGAAAGAAAATGAGTGGCTTATAGTCTGGAAAACACGGTAGTTAAACTATAATGATTATATTTTTGTTTTTATTCGCCATGTTATAGAAAGATCGTCTTGATATAAGAGAAAATTACTACTTAAATTAATCGTCGATCAATTAATCCACTATAGATTAATTAATTAATCGATAACTTCCTTCCCCTACTTCATAAAACTCATAGAAGGAAACGAACTGAGAGACCTCAGTTTAAGCAGACTGCTTCAGTAGCAGCTCTGATGAGGGGTTCAAAGCAGAGATCATATGTCACCTAGTTTAGCTTCTCCTCTTTAGCTGCTTGAACTTATGGTTCTCAGAGTTTCTAAAAGTAGAATGAGAGGCAGAGCTTTCAGTTACTTTAAGTCATAGACACAGACTTCATGGCCTCTTTTAATAGTCTGCATTTGTCCCAGAATGACTGGAAGCTAGACGAAGCTAGCATTCTTATAATTCTTAAGATTTTTGAAAAAGGGTTTGGCAGAAACTTGGCCAATTTCTTTTTTTTTTTCACATTTTTTTATTTTTATTTACAAATGTTAGTTACTTTTTTTCAAATGTATGATTTTATAATTTTTTTAAATAGATTTTATATTTTTAAATTAAATTTTTACAAATTGCGTTCTTCTCATATTGTGTTTCACAAATCACCATTTTTTATTTTAATTCGGTTAAAAAACAAGCAATCCACACATTACATGTCAGACTAATTACCGTAAATTCTGGACTATAAGCCGCTACCTTTTCCCCGCTGTTTGAACACTGCGGCCTATAATACAGTGCGGTTAATACATCTTTTTTTTTGATGGCGCGAAAAACAGACCAATAAAATTGATGAGTATTCACAGTTCTTAATGCGTGGAGCCGTGTGAAAACATCCGGCATCACCGGCGGGTTTCGGAAGGCTGGGCTGCTGCGGGATGAAGAGGAGCGCGAGAGCGACAAGGATGAGACTGAAGTCAGTGACGGCATCCTGAAGCTGTTCCATTCAGACACCGAGGAAGAGGACTTTGAGGGTTTTAGTGCGCAGGAGGAAGAAGAAAGCGATTAATGAA
>NW_015152005.1:70065-76061 GCF_000732505.1 Cyprinodon variegatus | reverse complement strand
CTGGAGATCTGGGAGGCTTCTTGCTGTCTGCTGACATTCAAATAATGAAGGTCTATGGTCTATGCAACCAAAGCCAACCACCAGTAGTAAACAAGAAGAAGAAGAAGCGAAGCAGCGTAGCCGGGTGTAGCAGAAAAAAAATCAGTTGTTGTGGAGAATTGTGTGGGTATGGCGAGTGGGAAAGAACAGGAGTTGGACGTGTATTTGTCCTCCTTTAGCCCCAGATTCCACATACTCCGTCAGCGCTCCGCTCACGTACGTCGTGCGGAGTAGGCTATTTGTCTGTCATGTAAATCAATGAGAGCTGTTCCACATCCTCCGCTCGTCACCGCCCACGTACGTCTTCTCCGTCCTTCCCCGTCAAAATACGGACCTGAGCTCTTTTTTGCTCCACTCCGTCAGTCCAGATCAAGACCCGCAATTGCAATCGCACCAAACAGGAAAAAGAATGTAGAGAAGACCCGGTTTTTCCAATTAAATTATAGTAAAAACAGATCGGTAACTAGAAATTAGAACATAATTCGTATATAATCCAAAAACTAAGAGCAATTAATTAAATAATTGGATGCAGACTATTGGTGCTTCAACACACCAGGAAGAAGCTGTGAGATTCTACAGCGCATCTCACAACTTTAAAAGAAAATTCTTATTGCAGGAATGGATGAAGAGATGATGAGTTTGGAAGCAGAGAACAAACATAGTGCATATAAACTATGTATGATCCTAGTTATCACTGTTACAAAAATCCACAACAGAAAGAATATATTTGGGCAGAATCTGAACATCTGCTGGATGATGATGTGGATTTTTTTTTAAATATGTCATATTAAATTAAACGTTCACAGGGTTTATACATGCGCGTTGTACTTTACAAGACATAGTAGATTTTCCTAACAATCATCATATACCGAACCGAAAACTGTAACCAGGAAACTGGAACCGAACCGAACCGGATTTTGTGAACCGTTCCACCCCTAATATATAAATATATATATATATATATATATCAAATAAATCCTTTGTTACTGTACTCAAGTGCACTTTTTAGGTATCTATACTTTACTCCATTACTTATTTTTCTTCCTACTTCTGACTTCTACTCATTACATTTTTACACAAGTATCAGTACTTTCTATTACATGTTTAAATCAAACGTTACTCGTTACTCTTGGCTTACCGAATCAATGAGGAGTATCACTTAGAGTAGTAGTGTCTGTATATCCATAATAATACTCATCCCTAATCAGATCTCTGATATAAGATGGATCTTGGTTATTTGGGGTTTTATTTGTAAGCAACTTATTGCGAAAATATTTTTTAAATTTGTGTCTTTTGCGAGACTCACTTTACCACCAGATTACTACGAGTGTAGCTGTGAGCCACTTATTTTTTGTTAATAATTAACAAAGTTTCTTATTTTTGTGGATAATCCAGCTTAGTTTATTCTACTTTATTGTTTGATATCTGTTTTGAGGTTATGTTTTTTTTTTTTTTTTGGTTATTTAGTTATGTTCCTTTGTTCCTGGTTAGTTCTGATAAATTTGGGTGAATTACTTTTTATAAATAGTGGGGTGGGCGTATGCTTTTTTTTTTATCAGCGCAAGAGAAGCATGGAGGAAATGTTTGTCCTTTTCTGTTTGTTTGCCTGAGGAGAAATAAACTAAGAAAACAGAAGGAGTTTAACTGGAAAATTTTTTCTTTGGCCTGCGTAAATTACTTGTCCGTGGTGCATCTGTAGCCTTTGTCGACCTTTTTTTTGTGTCATCAAGGCAGGTCATCAACAAAAAGAAAAAAAAAGTTTATTTCTTTATATTTGCTTATTTGTCTAATTTGATTACAGGAGCACCACAAAAAATCAATTCCCAAGGACACCTGGAATCTGTTACTAGACTTCAGCACCATGATCACTGACGACATGTCAAATTACGACGAAGAAGGTCAGTCAAACTGCTCCTCGCTTATAAAACTTCGACTGTTCTGCAAAGTCACACTTTCTGCTTTCGGTTTTCATCAACAGGAGCCTGGCCCGTCCTTCTTGATGACTTTGTAGAGTTTGCACGGCAGCACATTGGGACCAAAAGCACGGCGGTTTAAGGGTGGCAGAGTTTCACGACTGGATGGCCTGTGCAGAGCGCCACACGGTCATCATCATGCCTTTTAAACACTCAGGACTCAAATGTTTTACAGCGACTACGTAAACATGTCTGTACGTTCTGCTTGACTAGTTTGAGGACTTGGCCTGTAGTGCTGATATGTTAGAAGCCACCTGGAAAGGATCTTGACTCTTGTGTTTTTCTGGTAATGGTCGTCTTTAAAGGCGTGTGGATGTGATCTGGAAGTGTAATGTGAATTCATAGCTTTTTAAAAGGGATATTGTATTTTAATACAAATCTTTTTTTGCATCTATCATGATGTATTATGATGTGTGTCAGGCCAGTTTAAAACACTGGGATTTTTAAAACAGACTGGTTTAAACAGAATTGTTAAGGAAAAATAAAAGTTTCCATTTGCTTTAGTGTCTTTAATCTTTGTTTTTTGTTGTTTTTTAAGAGCTTTGGGTTTAGGATGTTTGCTTCATTATTTGTCCTTTCAAAATAAATTCTTGAAATATAAAACCTACAAGATTTACTCTGTGGATGTTGTCTTTTAAGATCAATAGATTCATTTAGAGGTGAAAAATATGGAATATCAAGACTGTTTCATTGTTCAGTATTAATTTAATTGAATTATGGTCTTTATTTCAGTTTGTTTTGGATGTTATTACAAGCTTACATATGTGTATGTATGAATGATAATGTCATTAATAAACAGAAGGTTATTGTCTAAGTTAAAGTCTAAGATTTAATTGTTCAAACAATTTAAACTGGTAATAAGGGTTACTACGGAGCCCCTAAAGGGACATCGAGGGGAAAAAAGAACTTTTGCGAGATCCTGCAATAGTTTTGCGAGATCCCGCAATAGTTTTGCAAGATCTCGCAAAAGTATTGCAGGATCTTGCAAAAGTATTGCGAGATCTCTCAAAAAATAAACTTTTGCGAGATCCCGCAAAACTTTTGGGAGATCTGGAAAAAAAGAAACTTTTGCGAGATCCCGCCATACTTTTGCGAGATCTTGCGAAACTATTGTGGGATCTCTCAAAAGTATTGCAAAATCTCGCAATACTTTTGCAAGATCCCGCAATAGTTTTGCAAGATCTTGCAATTGTCTTGATGCCAAAAAGAGCCCAACAGATTTTACTTTCACAAGTGGAGCAGTAGGGCTATCGGACATAGTGTTCCACTTTTTTATGCATATAAGTTGCTTTATTATAATTATGCAGGGAGTTTTACAGATAATATGGACACTGCAAACACTAATACTATAATTCTGAAATATAAAGTTTGAAAGTTGAATATCTCATAATTATGATTTTTTTATTTCATATTTATGATTATCAAACTCGAAATTATGACTTTGAAGCTCATAATTATGTCTTTCTATTTGGCATTTTTTACTTTGATGTAGCGGAAACGGGCTTTCATAAGTCTTCTTTGCATCTGTGTGCTTTAAAAAAATGTATCAACAAAGGATTCTTTATAACCCCCCCTCAGTTTAATGCTCTAACCCTCCTCAGAAGCTGCAGAGAAGAATCTCTGGAGCCTAACTCTTTGCTTGGAGCTGGTTTCCGGTCGCGCGCTGCCCTCTTGTGGCGACCGTTAACAAGCAGGTGCGGTTGCTACGGGCAACCATTAACCGCCTTTATCAACAAGAGAAAGGACTCTGCTCTTTTCTTGTTTCAGGACGTTTCAGAATTTTTTTATTTATTTTTTTTTTTTGTGGCTTTTTTTTTGTGAAGAAGGGCAGAAAATGGCGGCTTTTCACCTTCCTGGCATTGAGGACACCGAGCTAGAACTATTATTGAGTGAAATGGGCTGGGATCCTCGCTATGCTTCTCCTGCACTCGACCCTTACACCAAAGAGCTGATGGAGACGGTAACTCACATCAGCTACCCGGGCAGCGCTCATTCATGTCCAGTCTAGATGCTACATTCAGACCGTCACCGCTGGAAGCAGCAAAAAAACTTCTGTTGCTTCACTTTAATGCTCAGACTCGCTTTAGGAGCATCAAAGGAGCCGCGTCTGCTGGCAGAGAGCTGCTTTGCTGTACGCTATGGGGCGCCGTTTGTGCAGATAAGCAGTCAAAAACTAGGAGCAATATTTATGATTATTTAGCTTGTTTTAAGAGAAAATGCAGGCGGTTATTTATTTTTTCACCATGTCAGTCATTCATTTAAAAAACCTTACTTTGTCAAATAAATGTTTAGTTTGGAGCTAAAAATAAACTAAATATTTACTTTGCAAATTCAATAGTTAGCTCCAAACTAAATATTTAATTTGCAAACTGATTATTTAGTTTAGAGCTAAATATTTATTTTAAAACGAAATATTTAATTTGGAGCTAACTATTAAATTTGCAAAGTAAATATTTAGTTTGGAGTTAAATATTTATTTATCAAACGAAATATTTAACATGGAGCTAAATATTTAATTTGCAAACTGATTATTTAGTTTGGAGCTAAATATTTATTAAAACCTAAGTATTTAATTTGCAAACTAAATATTTAGCTTGGAGGTAAATATTTATCTAAAAACTAAATATTTAATTTGCAAACTTAATATTTAATTTGGAGCTAAATATTCATTTAAAACTAAATATTTAATTTGCAAACTAAATAATAAGCTTGGAGCTAAATATTTATTTATCAATCTAAAGATTTAATTTGGAGCTAAATATTTAATTTGCAAACTGATTATTTAGTTTGGAGGTAAATATTTATCTTAAAACTAAATATTTAGTTTGCAAACTTAATATTTAATTTGGAGCTAAATATTTATTTAAAAACTAAATATTTAATTTCCAAACTAAATATTTAATTTGCAAACTAGATATTTAGTTTGGAGTTAAATATTTATTTATCAATCTAAAGATTTAATTTGGAGCTAAATATTTAATTTGCAAACTGATTATTTAGTTTGGATCTAAATATTTATTTGAAACCTAAATATTTAATTACCAAACTAAATATTTATCTTGGAGCTAAATATTCAAATAAAAACTAAATACTTAATTTGCAAACTAGATATTTAGTTTGTAGTTAAATATTTATTTATCAAACTTAAGATTTAATTTGGAGCTAAATATTTATTTAAAAACGAAATCTTTAATTTGCAAACTATATATTTAGTCTTTAAATGTCTTTAAAGCACATTAACATGAATTTAAAACACTGTAGTCCAGATAAATGGAGGCAGAAGATGTCATTCAGTCATCAATGCACACATTCAGAAACACACAGGAGCTCTTTCAAGCTGGACACCTTTTCATTCACAACACCTGTCCCATCAACCAGGAATCAGAAATACTTTAATAATCCCAGGGAGAAATTACCCTTAGTTACATTACTCCATCTGTAATAGAGTGACTATAGGATCAAGTATATATAACACAATTTCATACAATATATATAATTAGGGGGTCCCCGCTCCATCTAACCATCAGTCTGGAAAACGTTAAAGATCCCTGGTCTAGTTAAAGATTTTAACAGTAACTGTTTTTTTTTTCTCATATGCAGTAAAATAAATATATTTTTCTTATTAAAATATAATACTGCTGAGTCTGTGGCCAAAAAATTAAGGTTGTTCTGAAAGTTTAGTCTGCAACAGACCGGCGAACCGTCCAGGGTGGACCCCGCCTCTTGCCCATTGACAACTGGAGATAGGCACCAGCACCCCTCGCGACCCCAGCAGGGACAAGTGTGTCAGAAAATGGACGAAAGTTTAAAGTGAATCCTTTCTAGTACTGAAACGATATAAAAAAACAAAACAAAACTGGAGAATGTGAGTTCGAAGAGAATTCTTTGCTCCATCTGTGTAATATTTTTGGCAAATGGCCGCATGATGGATTCTTACGGAGCCCCTCTGATGACATGGTCAAAAAAAATTTTTAATTGTGGCCA
>NW_015152005.1:68752-70055 GCF_000732505.1 Cyprinodon variegatus | reverse complement strand
CACATTCAGCGACACACAGGAGCTCTTTCAAACTGGGCACCGTTTCATTCACAGCACCTGTCCCATCAACCAGGAATCAGAAATACTTTAATAATCCCATGGAGAAATTACTTTAGTTACAATAGAGTGACTCTAGGACCAGTTTGATATAACACAATTTCATGCAATATATATAATTAGCGGGTCCCCGCTCCATCTAACCATTAGTTTGGAAAACGTTGAAGATTCCTGGACTTGTTAAAAAAGATTTTAACAGTAACAATGTTTTTTTTTCTCATATGCAGTTTAAAAATATATATATTTTTTAAATAGATTTTTCTTATTATAATATAATACTGCTGAGTCTGTGGCCAAAAAATTAAGGTTGTTCTGAAAATTTAAAGTCTGCGACAGACCGATTTAAAGTGAATCATTCCTAGTACTGAAACGATATAAAAAAAAAAAAAAAAACTGGAGAATGTGAGTTCGAAGAGAATTCTTTGCGCCGTCTGTGTAATATTTTTGGCAAATGGCCGCATGATGGATTCTAGATTGGTTGTGGTTGTTGCACTCATTCCTCTACTGATTTGTTGGTATCCTTATCTCAACAGGTTCATGAAGCACAGATGAAGCTTCTGCATCAGCACAACTCTAAAAAGGAAACAGTAGAGTTACAGGAGCAGACGACTGAAAAACTCAAACGTATGAAGGTACAACTGGCTGACACTGAGGTGAGTGTTTTGGAAACAAATGTATGTCTGTTTATTTGTGGCTGATAATTTTACAACTTTGATGTATAATCTGTACATTTCGATAGAAAAATTCTATTAAGTAACTCAGTTTTATTACTCTGCATATCAGTAAGATAATACTTTGTTGGACTTTAGTGTTGAATTTTAGTGAACACCCCAGTGATCCATGGTTTATATTTGTTTTTCTGCAAAACACAAAAAAACAGAAATTGATTACGTATTTTGAAATTTAAGGCATAACATGGAGTCCAGTCTTAAATCCAAATTAGCAAGTCAATCGCTGATGAAGGTCCTCAGTCATCCAGGTCATAGTCATTCCGTAAAAATTTACTCACTACGGATCCAGACATTTGAATTGAGAAAGCTTCCTGGAGAGGTGGCGAAACGTCTTTAAATCTTGGAAACCAAGGCCAGTGGATATTTTTTGAATTTTGTACGGAATAGCAAGTCAATCATTTTAAGAAGGAAGGGAGTTTTAAAACGGGCTATCACCAGACTTCAGAGCTAAATCCAATAGAACATGTGCTCTCCATCTGATAGATCTGAATTTAGATCCAGATGTGTCTAGATTA
>NW_015152005.1:63829-65180 GCF_000732505.1 Cyprinodon variegatus | reverse complement strand
ATCGTTAGTTGCAGCCCTAGTTCCATGTACATTTTTCCAGAATTTAAGAATTTTAGGACAGTTCCAGAATATGTGAGAATGATCAGCATTCATTGATCCACAATTCCGCCAACACCCCATGTTTGTATCGTTATATTTATTCTTGACTTTAGGCGTGATAAAAAAACATATTCGATTTTTCCATGAGCAGATTTATGTTTAATTTCTGTTATTGAGGGGTGAATATTGGAGATGAGTCATCGAATGCTTCAAAATATTAGTTTAAGGGTGTGATACACGTACATCCAAGGGAGTGCACTTGTTTGTTTTTTGTGTTTTAAATATTTTAAAATAACTATTTGTCGTGGCCTCATAGTTTTCATCAGCAGTTTTAACGAGGGTCGAAGCGGTCTGCAGGTCTCTGCCTTTTCATACAAAGGTTTTTTTTAGATATGGCGCCAAGATTAGATTTTAAGCAGTCATGTTGTTTTCTTACAGGCTCTGATCAAGGCAAACACACAAGAAATGGAGGTGGGGAAGCATCTGTCAGCCCTCACCGAGAGAGAGTCGTGTCGCTTCGCTCAGCTGACAGCTCAGACTGAAACAGAGCTCAGGTCTACAGATGAGAGGATAGACATATTAGAGGTCTGAATCCTGCATTAACTTAAAACAAATCTTACGGTGGCAGTGCCAAAATAGACTTATATTTAATCATTTGTATCTACAGAAAGACTTGTTCAAGCAACAGCAGAAGCTTGAAGAACTCAGGCTTCAGATGGACTGGGACCAGCAGCAGATGGATAACTTCTTAAAGGAATCAGCTGAAAAGGATGACGACCTAATGACCATCATCAAATATTCCCAGCAGGATGAACACAGGATCAAGGTTGAGAAGTTACGTTTATAGCTTTAATGTTATCTGTCTCCTTCTCAGCTAATGGCCATCTATGTATCCCATGTAGGAACTCACTCTGGCCTTAGAGAAGAAGTCCCTGGAGGCCAATGAAAAGCGAAAAGCCGTCGACAAAGAGCTAACAGAGACTAGATCTGCAGAGGTAATGGAAAGACCGAAAATCCACGCTGTTAATGTTATTCATTACATTTTGGAGGTCATCAGCAGTGGTGTTTTGGACAGCCGTATAAGATTTAGTCCTAGTCTTCAGGACGAAAACTATTATTAATCTTGGTCGCATTTTAGTCATTATGATACATGATAGTTTTAGTCGGTTTTAGTCGACTCAATTCTTGACCAGACTGAGAGCTCTAGGCTAGATACGACAATAGCTGGGTATACACTCACCGGCCACTTTATTAGGTACCCCATGCTAGTAACGGGTTGGACCCCCTTTTGCCTTCAGAACTGCCTCAATTC
>NW_015152005.1:59057-62319 GCF_000732505.1 Cyprinodon variegatus | reverse complement strand
GTAATATAGCAGAAAGACAAGCTAACAGAATGTACAATAAAGGAATGGTTTTAGACTTAACACATAGGTGTTACTGTCCATTAGTACAGTAGTAGCCATCCCACTTTCCTTGATGGGTCCTTGGCTGTTCCTTGGCTTTTTCATCAATATTTGTACTAAAATATTCTCTCTGTCATGATTTGTGGACATTAAGATCTAAAAAGAAGCATCATCCCCTGGTCAGACCCTGTAAATCAGTGAAAGGGGGAGTCAGAGTAGAAAAAATATGCAAGGGGGGGTCTCTCCAGTGGCTGGAAGTTGGAGGGGATTTCGCCGGGAGTTGGAGGGAAGTGGGCTAGCATTCGACTGCCGTTTGACTGGGAAGGGCCATTTTCAATGGCTGCTACTGTAGATTTATAATTTTTCTCATGGTAGTCAGTTGTGTTGAGTACCTTTGTGTGTCTGCCTTTCTCTGCTGGCAACATGGTGATGTTGTGATCTTTGCCTAGAGAGATGAGCTCCATACTTTCATGTTTGGTAATGTTGGAAGTGGACAATCTTGCACTAGAGGGCTGCTTTGACTTTCAACCTAAGTTCTTCTGCTTCTGCTATGTTGTTATTTCTGACGGCTGATTCAGTGGCAGTTATCGGACCTCCATGCTGCTTAAATACATCATCGCTTCTACTAGAGACTGATCTGGTGCGAGGCAAAAGAATTAATAAAGACTCTTGGAAAGGTGTTGAAATGTCTTTAAAACATGAGCGCAAGTCCAGCTGCCTTACATTTTAAGCCTGTTATTGGTTTGATTCAATATGTTAATACGTTTTCTTGTATTTTATTTCTTGAAATTCATTTAAAAATATATAATATATATAATACATAACTATATCAGTTTAGTTTATAGCTGTCGCTTTACTGTAAGGCATTTGCAGGACGGTAGTAGTTTCCACCTGGATCTCTGAAAGTTCTGTGGTACTGCCAGCAGATGGCGCCATGTATGCTAGTCTCTTTTTTACAGTTTATGCAAAGAGTTCACATTAGCTTAGAGTTGAATATATAAAACTATGAAATGGCTTAAAGCTGGCAAGAACATATGAAATAGAAAAAGAAAAAAATGGAAACAACAACTTTGCAGTTTATATTCTAAATTCAGTAGAGTGATCAAGTTTAGGGCTTTTTCATTGTTAGAGTACTTCACAGAAGACAAATGTGAAGACATATAGGTAAAAAAGACTAACTCTAGGTTTGAACTTAATATAGTTATACTTTTAACGGTCTATTTCCAAGTTTCTCTAAATAATTTCCAAAATATTTGTGTATACGAACAATCCCACCCGAGATGATAGATGATTTCTTCAGTTTTGGCAGAACAAAACATTTCACGTCTACATTTGGGTGATACTTACATTTTCTAGTATTAACTGGATAGCATCTATGCAAAATCTTTAGAGATACTTCTCAAAGTTGTTTTTTTTTTATTGGTAATAACCAAACATTATTCCAACAAATATCACTATGAATATTATCCCAAAACAAAATAGAGACTGGTTTACTTATATGTTCTCTGATTATTTGATCCCTAATACATTTGTTGTTTGTTTTTCTACTTAAGAATGGGTCAGAGTTGCCAATAATTTACTGCGCTATTAAGTTGTGAAATATGTTGTTGAACAGAAGAAGTATTACTTTCAGCAATGGGTGGTGAGGTTGCCCGAGGACCCAGATGCAGAGACGAGAGAAGCAGAGATGAGTTCTGAGAGGTTTAATTGCAGACCATAGGTAGCAGAGGCAGAAATCCAACTTAAAATATTAAACAAACCAAAACCATGATGACATCAGGGGAAAACGAGCCTGAGGAGCCGGGGAGAGACGAGCTGAGCAGACAAATACAGCAATGAGAAGGAACCAGCAGTGAGTGACTGCAGAGGTGGAGTATTTAAAGGAGAACAGAACAAAGGATGGACTAATGAGCTGGATAAGGAGCAGGTGTGGGTGGAACTGGCAAGAGGGAATCCAAGGGGAAAGAAAACAATCACAAGGGGGCAACAGAGAGTAACTAAAGAATGCTTGAATATCATGGAAAATAAAAAACAAAACAACTGATAACAGAAAACTGAAAACTCAGAGTCACAACAAATGGGAAGAACCATAACAAATTACCTTCTTTGTTAAAGAGTTAATGTACAGAAATTATGCCTTTGTCAAACCATGTTTAAAGAAAAATAGATTTTTGCTTGAAGGAGATGCTTTTGTTTTTCTAAATATATTTGTTTTGGGAGTGGTTTTGTTTATGTATTCGATACCAGCTTAAAAATAACTGTTTGTGAAAATGTGAGTGTTTAACTGGGATTCTTTCATTACAATAGTTACACATTGAAGTTGTCCAATAATAAGTTGCATTACAGTTTTTAGCGTATTAGCCAAACATAAGGCGATTATTTTCTAATCATTCTTTAATAAAATGATAGGGTGTTGACTGTCTAAATTAAACAGCTTTTGTGGCTGAGGGATTGATTTAATTAGACCCTAAAGTAGCGTTGATGGTAGTTCTGTATGCTTTCTATGAAACTTTTAATAGAAAGGAAGAACTTTTTTCTTTTTTTAATAGCATAAAAATTGTCTGTAAGAGTTATATCTGAATCACAGATTGACATTTGGAGCCCTCCAGTTGTTTTAACGTCATCAACATTCTTTTAAAAAGTCATCCATTTCAGTAACTGACATATTTAAGATGTAGTGCATTTTATGAAAACATTCACTTATCTTATTTCACGATTTTCTACCGTAGATTCATGTGCAGGAATGTGATGTCAGAGGGGGAGTCGCAGCTGTTGCATCATTGACATTCGATCTTAACACATGCGTTTGTCTGCAGAATTTATTTGGTTTAGGAGGCTACTGAATTGTGAAGCTTTGAGGGTTTTTTAAAACCAAGATATAAAGAGACTTTTTTTTTTAAATAATTCTCTGTAATCCTGATTGTATGGAAGTAAATCTGTTTCGCTGGGATTTGAATTAAAAATGCTACTGAAATTTAAATGTTGTATGTTTGTACTTGCTGTTAAAATATATTCAGAACACATTTTTGACCTAAAAAAATAAAATAAAAAAAATAAAAAAAAATCTGCATATAAAAAAATTCACGGAGCCGGTCATGCAAGCTAACGCTAACTCAACTACAGAAAAATAAAAGTAATAAACTCATGTTGAGTTAGCGTTAGCTTGCATGACCGGTGTAGGAACCAGATTGACTCGGGGGCCTGCGCCTTTTGATGACGTCAT
>NW_015152005.1:52917-58750 GCF_000732505.1 Cyprinodon variegatus | reverse complement strand
TTCGAATAAAACCTACACCCCGCTATAATTACTTTAGTAAGCTGTCCAGACCAATCAAAATGTTTTGCGCAATTGTGCAAACGTTAAAACAATTATGTATTGTGACGTCATCAAAAGGCGCAGGCCCCCGTGTCAATCTGGCAGCCCGAGTCAATCTGGTACCTACACCGGCTCCGTCATGCTGGTTTTCCTTCCGTATGAGCGCCACAAGCGTCACGTCACGTGACTAAGAAAGCGTAACGGGATTGGCTGGGTGTTGGACGCCACAATCCATCGCTAATATCTGTGACCTGAAGTAACCCATCCCTTTTTACACTGAATTTAGACGCCGGATTTAAGACGGTGAAATAGAGCCAGTTGAATCTCAGGAGGCTGAAAATATTGAGTTTGAATTTTGAAAAGTTGAATTTTTTTATATGCAGATTTTTTTTAACACTGAAAAATAAGTATTGAAAATGTAATCACTTTGAAATAGGAATGTGAATTTTTAGCTTGAAGAGAAAATAACAAATTAAATTTCAACTGTGTAGAAATAATAACAATGAATTTTTTTTAGGTCAAAAATGTGTTCTGAATATATTTTAACACTGAAACAGTAAGTACAAACATACAACATTTAAATCTCAGTGGCATTTTTAATTCAAATCCCAGCGACACAGATTTACTTCCGTATGATTGTTTTAATGTCTTTCTTTTTGTAAATGGTGTCCATGCAGTTAGCTTTGGCCAAGACCTTAGAAAACATAGAGCAGACTCGCTCTGAGATCCAGCAGCTCTTCAATCAATGTGAAAACACCATCAAGCAGAAAAAGCAACTGGACTCCAATATGCAACAATGCGCTTTGGTAAGGTGCTACTGGTGATAAAATCTACAGCTACTTTACAATTTTTCTAAACCAAAACTATCTTGGAACTTGAGCTCTTTGCTTCTGTTTTCATTCCAGCATCTTGCTCAAGGCAAGCAGCAAATATGGGAAAGGAATGCCAGCATTACAGAGCTGAAGCACAGGTTGGATACGGAGATGAAGAACAACGAGGAGCTTCAGAGGAACATCGCAGCAAAAAAGAGGCAGGGGGTGATATTACAGCAGCAGCTGAAGGAGCAGGAGGACGACATTGGCAGGATGCAGGATGAGGTGAGTTATCAATCCAAACCTCACTGAATGGCAGCGTAATCTCCCTGTCTTAAACCGTCTGTCTTGCAGCTCAAAAGCAGCAAAGTCATGCTGGACGGAAACCTGTCCGATGTCAGGTTTATGAAATCCCAAATATCCAGAATGAAGAAAGACATCGCACGCAACGATGAAAAGTCAGTGAAACATAAGGCATTGCAGAGTCCAAGTCACTGGGTTAAACTGCACAGATTCTGTGTTTGTGTTGCAGAATAAAGGAGGGTGAGGTTTACAATGCTGCTCTGGAGGAGAAGCTGAGGAGTGTGATCCAGACTGCTCTCAATGAGGAGGAGAGAGCTGCTCAGATGGAGCAGATGATTAAGGAAACTGATCAGGCCATCAAGGTGAGATGCTGAACAGCGCAAGCTTATGAGCAGTACAAAGATCCTTCCTTCCTGACTGACGGACGGACGGACAGGCGGACGGATAGATGGACGATCAGTCAATCAAAAACAGGATCCAGATAAGCAGAGCTGTTTTGATCAGGGTGCTGTGCAGTTCTTCTCCAGTGTAACCCTGTGCTTCATACTTCCTCTAGAAGTTGGAAGTTCAGCAAAATTACCTGATGGAGGAGCTATTCCGCCAGAAACACCAGTTCAAGCTCCTCAAAGAGAAGGAGAAGAGTCTCACCACCCAGATTTCGACGAAGAAATTCACCACGTCCAGCTTGCAAAAAGAGCTCACTAAGCTGGAGAAACAACAGACTGATCAGCAGATGATCATGAACAAACAGGCATGTTTTGTTCTCAAACTCTTCAACGTCTCTAAGAGTAGCGCTTCACTGTAGAGCGTCTGACTTTCATTCTGTCTTTCATGCTTTGAATAGGTCGTTAAGATACATTGGCTGCAACTCCAATTAGCCAAGCTGAAGGGTGACGTTCATGAGGATGAGAAAGAGGTGTTGGAGACGAGGCTTGGTGAGCTGAAAAAAACTCTGGAGGAAAAGAAATCGACAGCCAAAAGTCTTAAGAGTGCGCTTGGGGACTGTGAGGTCTGCTACATACAATATCTCAAAGATGTTTCCTTTAATGATCCAGCGAAACGACATTGTTTGACATACTGCAAGCATGTCTTTGGCAGGCTAATATACACTTTATGAGGAAGGAGATGGAGAAGTCAGAGGCCCTGAAGAGAGACCTGTCTGACAGGGTCCAGGAGAAGGACCAAGTTTCTGAATATCTCAAAAAGGAGTTGAAGAAGCTGCAACTGAAAAACATGGTCAGTATGCTGGCATTACATATGACTGAGTAAAGGTATCAATCATGCAAAGCGGAAACAATCCAAAACCCTCACCAACACAGGGAAAGTTTTTATCACACTCAAACAGTCATTGTTACACAGCAGCCATCGTCATTGATGCAGCAATATGAGAAAATCTCTCCATCTCTAGTGATGGTGAAAGGTCACATTCCTACGGAAGAGGATTAGGGCCACTGAAAAAAAAAAAAAAAGTTTACTGATTTTAAAATTTTATTTCAATTTAGTATTGGAAAAAAGTCAGAATTCTGACTTTAATCTCAGAATTCTGACTTTTTCTCAGAATTCTGACTTTAATCTCAGAATTCTGACTTTAATCTCAGAATTCTGACTTTTTTCTCAGAATTCTGACTTTAATCTCAGAATTCTGACTTTTTTCTCAGAATTCAGACTTTTTTTATTGTCAGAATTTAGTCAGAATTCTGAGAAAAAAGTCAGAATTCTGAGAAAAAAGTCAGAATTCTGAGAAAAAAGTCAGAATTCTGACTTTAATCTCAGAATTCTGACTTTTTTCCCATACTATACTGAAATAAAATAAAAAAAATCAGTTAACTTTTTTTTTTTCCAGTGGCCCTAATCCTCTTCCGTATGTATGCAATCACACGTGTATTGAAAAGAAAATGCATAATGCATATGGAAAGACTCAGTGTATCACATACATTGCAAAATAAAACTCCTGTAGGTAAACTACATTTTTTTTTTTTTCATTTGTCAGAATTTTTGATGAAGACTCTAGTTTCAAAACGTTGAGTTATTTTCTGACAATTAGTTCAAGGTTTAGGATTCACAGGGTTAAAAAACAAGGAAGTCCAAAGAATGATGCTTAGAAAATATCAGAGCGTACCCAGAGAGCGTCTAGACAGGAAGCCAGCGCAGGATTAAAAGTACATTTTTATTTTTTAATTTTGCTTTCAAACCTTCTGGGTGAACCCCTTTTTATTTGGTTTCAACTGCAAGATGTAAAAATAACCTATAGTGCAAGAATACCAACAAACAAATCAAATAATTCAGGAATTATGATAAGTGTTTTTATACATCCTTAGGATTGTAAAACAAGGTTTTAAACAAAAATCTATCTTTATTCTGTAAAGAAATATTTTATCTGTCCACTCAAGTGTACTTTATGCATTTTTTATATGGTAAAAAAATCATTATACCAACAAAGTAGTTGCATAGATATAGTTGTAATTTAGGTTTACAGTTGTAATATGGTATTCTGTTGGAATGGTGATTCCTCTAGAAACATGTAGAAACTGAAAAAGCTGAAGTGTCTGGTTTCTTTCGCTGACTTTTTTTTTTTCCATTGCAATGATCAACAAATGGGGTTTTTTGTATGGGAACTTTAATTACTGCCAGCCCGCTCCATCATTCTTCTACCATAGAAGATCTCAGGTAATTTAGTTTTGGAAAAGCTCTGCTCTGCAGATTCAGCAGTAACAGGGAGAGTAAAGTCCATCAGAAATCCAAGAGATCTTGGATCCACTTTACTACAATTAAAGGTTTAGAAGTATTAGAAATACTTGCAACAAACCTTGTTGGTGGGCCCACATGTTTCTGTTGGTGGTTCCCTTCAGGGTCTTCATAACTTTATTTCTTCCTATAGATACTTTAATCTTACAGGTCTAGCTCCCATAGGCATGAATGGTCTGACCAGTTCATATAGTGGTATTGTCCGTACCACTATATGGACGAAACAATCAATTTTGATTGGGTGATTGATTGTTAAAATTGTTGTTATCTGAGTCTATGATTGATTGTTTGGTAGAGTAAACAAACTATTTTAGTTAAAAACACCCTCAGAGCAGTTATGCAATTATGGTAAAATGGTAGAAAAAAAAAAAAGTTGAAGTTTTAGCTTCGACTTTTTTAATTGTCTTTATAGAAATATCTTTGAGGGACCTTTTGCTGTCTGATTATTAATTAAAAAGAAAATCAGTTGATTAATCAATTAGCAAAATAACCAGCAGTTTCAGCTCTAGTTATCTGTCTTTTTGCCATCAGGATGTGAAAGTGGAGAACAACGTCTTACGGAGAGAAGTTGGGCGTGTCCGGGATCTCGTCTACGTAGAGGCAGAAAGCATGCTGTCCCTGGAGATGAGGAAGTTAGAGCTGGAGAAAGTCATGCAAGAGAGGGAGCAGGAGATTAAAGTTTACACAGGAATGCTCAGACAGCAGCTGAAGATTACTGAGAAGGACAGGCAGCATCTGAGGTGGGAAAGCCTGTAGCTCATCTAAAGCGCAACAAAAAACATAACCGTACCAAATGTTTATGTCTTTATTTCAAGCAAAAACTCTGTAATTTGTCCCTTAATTCTGTCTCAGCATGGAATTAAATGAAAAACTGTCCAAAATTGACAAGATGAAGAAACGTTTTGAAGCCATGGAAAAAAATATGACTGGTCCTGAGGAGAAATACCAGACTTGCATCACTAAGGTGGGGAACCTTTGACCGTGCAGAGCCCGTATGCTGCAGCCCTCCAATCACCTCCAATCATTGCTGCTTGTTTTTTGTTTTTTTACTAGGCTGTGCTAGAGAAAATGGAACTTCAACAGAAAACAGATGAAATAGACGCTCAAGTCCGCAAGATGGAGCTCGAAACTAAAGCCCTCCAGAACACTGTGCAGCTGTTCACTGATGGCTCCTCCTTCTTTCACAGTCTTCTCAACAAAGCAACGAAATGCTGTACGTATGACGGAAAGTTCTGGAAGAAGATGAAAGTCACATTAGCTGGAAAACATACAAACAGAGATGAAACTTAACAGAAATGTTTTTTCAAGGTCCAGAGTATCAGGAAAACGAGAAGCAACAGGAGGAAATGAAGGCCACCGAGGAAAAGCTGAAGTTAAAGAAGCAAGAAGTTTGTTCGCTACGCGAGGAAATCCAGGTTCTTTAGAGTTTAAGGATAAGTTAATAGCAGCATAATGCAATGCATTAATATTATCTGTTAAAAAAGAACAATCTAACCACGGTCTGAGGATTACACATATGAAAATATACCCTGATGCTTTGGTGTTTGGAGGGTCCCAAATGTTTATATCTGTTGAATTTTCCCAGATTATTTTTCTCCCTAGGTCTCCGGGTTTGAAATTATTTATATTTTCTAAAAACTTTGAAGTATGTTACCGGATTATTTGTAGTTTTCGTTTTTTTTCTCTACATTTTCTATCACATAAAATCTGAATAAAGAAACAGTTTGAAATCTCTTAACCCCACACTGCTCCTAGCCTGGTGAGACCATCCTGATCTCGCGAGCTTTCAAGGTTTCACTCGCAGATCAGTCTGGAGACTCTCCGTTAAAGAAAATCTGGAGCCGTTCACCAAACGAACGTCCAATCAGCGTTGGCTTTGAGGCGGGTTGAGGTGTGACGCAACGAGAAGCGCGACAGTTCAGTCCAAAGAACAT
>NW_015152005.1:48788-51011 GCF_000732505.1 Cyprinodon variegatus | reverse complement strand
TGAGATATCAAAAAAGTACTCCAGA
This sequence comes from Cyprinodon variegatus, assembly GCF_000732505.1. NCBI lineage: Eukaryota > Metazoa > Chordata > Actinopteri > Cyprinodontiformes > Cyprinodontidae > Cyprinodon > Cyprinodon variegatus. The sequence goes on along the minus strand of NW_015152005.1, from coordinate 50,986 downwards.
GTGTTGTTCAGCATGGGGGTGAGTAGAAAATGAAGGCTAATCATGTTTTGGGTGTACCATTCCTTTAACCAGCAGTCTACAGACTGACCAACTTAATTTATCTCCACTCCACCACTAGTTTCAGGCCTGGGGAGGAAACAGCCCTATTCTTTGCTCCTGTTCATGCATGTCTGAGCGCCAAAGACTAAGTAATTGTATCATTAAATGTCTCCTAAATGTCTTTTCTCTTCGTGTGAGTTGTTCAGATTGAAGTACTTTTAGCAGGCGTTTTAACATGTTGATTATGATCGCTAATTCTGTTTCTTTTGTAACTTTTGTAAGATAATCTTACACCCCAGCAAGGGATGACTGCTGTTTCCTCTTTCCTCCTCTTGCTTGTTTTCTCATAAGGAGAGCCTTTATCCCATCCCTGTGTTAATGTTGCCTGTTGGGGTCTAGCAACTGTGATGCTGCCGGCGGTCCTCTCCCTGTTTGGCTCTCATACTCTCTTTATGTGATTAAACAAGTTTGTTGCGTAGCCATCCGACATGCAAACCGTGTCTGGGCAAACTTTGAAAATTACTTTTGTTTTCTCCTTGTCATTTGGCGAAAAGCCAAACCAGTTCCACGTGACGAAAGTGGAGTTTATTTAGCAAACAACTGCTCCGGTTGGCTTTCAGCAATGACGCTACATGTGTTTGTATATTTATTATTTTAACCATGTATTAACTCAAAAAGTAACAGTGCATGTGATATTCGCATTTATGTATTTTCTGAGATATTTTAACCCTCTATATACCTCAGGGATCACATCACAATGATTAAACCATCGCTCGACCATCACTTTGGGAACCCCTGACCTAGATGAATACTGCTCCTATCAAGTGTGCTCAGTTGTTGCTCACACGATCACATTTCCTGCATCTGAATTTGGATTTCAGAACCAGATTACAACAGAACCAAAATCTGACCTGTTTACATTGGTTTACATCTCAGCCTCACTGGTGCATTAAAAGCAAAACGAAGCAAGGTCGCCTGGAGCTTTATTTACTGGAAAGTTAGGGTGAATACAAACACATCTTAATCAATTCCAATCAGTTATGTGTTTTTTTTCAGTCGGATATAACTTTGATCACCAAAAAAATATTTGCTGTGCCTCATAATAACACCGTCCAAAAAAGATAGAACCTATTACCATACCATACCTGTCAGGAATTGGTGTTGGATTGAGGACCCAAATGCAGAGGCAAGCAGGCAGAGGTGAATTTAGGTGGGTTTAATGAGGTTCACAGAAACTGAGGCAGGAATCAAAAAAATCCAACAGAAATAACAAACTGACCAGAACCAAAGAGACATCAGGGGAAAACCAAATTCTAGGAGCCAGGAAGAGACGAGGTAAGCAGACAGATGTTTGACGAGGATCCAGCAAACAGGAACTGAAGAGGGAGGGCTTATAAAGGGGACAGAGATAAAGAGAGGGCTAACGAGGTGATTGAAAACAGGTGAGGACAGAGCAGAAAACAGAGCAAGGGAAAGAGGACACAAGAGGGCAGCAGAGGACAACAAATGGAAAACCTGGAAGACAGGAACTAACAAACCAAGACTGTGACAATACCATACCAAACTTTATTTATGAAGCATTTTATGCACCGAGAGGACCAAGGTGCTTTACACATTTGTAAAATACAATGTAATTATAAAATAGAAAAGATGTAATATTGTCACATTTTGGTTGTGGTTTAGATGACCCAAATGCAGAGGCAGAGAGGCTGAGGTGATTTCTTGTAGTTTTAATGCAAACAATAATAACAGACAAAATCCAACAAAAAATGTAACACAGACCAGAACCATGGAGACATCAGGGGAAAACACGCACAAGGAGCCAGGGAGAGACGAGGTGAGCAGAGAACAGCGACGACAGGACCAGCAACAACAAGGAACCAACAACGAGTGACAGCAGAGGGAGAGTATATGTAGCTGACTGAGACAAGGCAGGGTTAACGAGCTGACAAGGAGCAGGTGTGAGGAGACAACGAGGGAGCCAAGGGGAAAGGAACACACACAAGAGGGCAACAAAGGACAACAGAAAAACCTGAGAACTAACATAAATCTAGAAACTACAACAAAATAGGAATTAAACCAATAAAACTAGGAAACATGGAGCAAAGTAAAGCGAAACAGAACCAAAACCATGACAAATGTAAGATATATTAATATAA
>NW_015152005.1:47019-48327 GCF_000732505.1 Cyprinodon variegatus | reverse complement strand
GTGGAAGACATTTTGTCCCGTAACGCTCGCCGTACTGTTGGGGGGGAGAAGCGGTGGGGGGGGAGATGTTCATGTTGCTGCGGTCTGCAGCCTGGACGTTAGATGTCGCTGAAAATTACACACTGTAGCCTTAAAAGAATTTAAAGATAAAACCTCAGTCAATTTCCAGTTTCTTTGTAAAAAATTCCACGCACAAGGAGCTGCATAGCTAAAGGCTTTCTGTGTGCATTGATGACTGGAAGACATTTTCTGCCTGCATTTATCTGTTTACTACAATGTGTTGAATTCATGTTAATATGTATTTAAAGACATTTCAATAATGGAAAAAATTGCAGGGGGGTATATAAAAAAAAGTCTAATCAGCCCAAACTTTCGTGACCCCCATGCAGTACCTCTGCGGACCCCCTAGGGGTCGCGGACCCCCTGTTGAAGACCTCCGCCCTAAAGTCTTAATATCGAAACACTGAGCTCTAAATTAGCAGAAAATAACCATTAACTGTAGAGAGGTACTTGGACATATGATTTGGGATATCTAAATAAATAGTTCACATGGTAACGCTTTATTATACCTGATCTAATGTAAGAGCTTCTGCTGACGTCTCGGTTGGAGTCGGAATTGTTTGGATTAATCAGATCTTTCTTATGTTTTTTTTTATTTTTATATATTAATGTTCTCCTTGGTGAACTCTGTAGTTCACCAAACTGACCAAAGATATCCGCTCAGCAAGAAACACCAAAAACGAGACTCTGGAGGAGCAAGATCTGAAACTGAGAGAGTTAAATGAATTCAATAGCACCATCAGAAAGATGGTGAATAAGGCCATAGAGGAGGATCCTGAGCTCAGACCTGTGCTGGAGCAACACTTTAAACAGGTGCAGTTTTCTTTTAAGGAGAAGCATTTAGTATTTAGTTGGATGAAGATATTGTTAAAGTTTAATGTTCCTGTCTGCTGTTTCTCTCAGGCCAGCCTGCCCCTTCCATCTCCTTCCTCCGTCCTCGGTAGTCAGCGGAGCTCCAAGAGGAGCTCTCCTCGCATCCCCTCGTCTCTCAGGTCTGACCTTAATTAATTAATTAATTCCCAACTCAATCTGTGCTTTATTTTATAGATGCTTTAATTAAAGTAAATGCTCTTCAAATGCTCATTATCATGGCCAAAAGTTTAAAACAATATTAAGTAGGGATGCACGATATAATCGGCCCCCTATCGGTATGGGCCTGTATCGGCCTTAAAACTGAATATCGGACATCGGTCACCCCACCGATATTTAACCCGATATTTTATCAGCTTCTAAAGTCTAAAAAAGAAC
>NW_015152005.1:42852-45266 GCF_000732505.1 Cyprinodon variegatus | reverse complement strand
ATTCAAAATAAGCTATTCAATAGTAAATTAGATCAACAATAAAAAATATAAACTTTGAAAAGGAATAATCACTAGACTGAAGGCACTTTACATTCAATCTGGTGAACTGTAAAGTGCCTTGAGATGACGTGTTGTGAATTGGCGCTATAGAAATAAACTGAACTGAAAAAGATAAAGAATATAAGATGTAAGGGGTAACAAAGAAAGACACTGAGACAGAAAAGCATTGGTGGTAGACATTTTCTTTAAAGACAAAGTATTTATTTCATTTTTAAATGCTATGATTGTTGGGAGAGTTTTGGTAAAAAAACATTTCAGTATGAAATATTTAACCATAATAATTATATTATTAATTCTAAATCATATTTGTTTATTGTCAGGTCTAAGCACCTAAAACATCATACATTCATACAGGGAAAGAAAGAAGGCACAGAGACAATTCATTTAGTTTACTCGTGAGGAGAGTAGGAAGAGACTGCAGAGTTTACAAATCTCAACCCACTCTTCTCCTCACTAATTATTGAAAATCATTGGTCCCATCTGAGACTACACGGGGGGGGGGGGTGCAAGACAAGGAACTCAGACTTGCAGTCGCAGTAAACATGTCCTCTAAATCTCAGGGTTCAGTCAAAGTTTAAGCTGTTCACCAAAGTTCAGCAGGTTGAGTGCTGCTCGTCAATCAACCACAACCTCCCCAAAAGCAAATCTACAAACCACAGTATACTTCAGAAAAGATGGCTATGAAAACATGCACATAGCACACAGCTTTAGGCATGATAACACTACACAGATACATTTATATACAATTATTCTAACATTTATCTTGGCCAATAAAATGTATGTTTAAGAATCAATGTTTTTGTGATATAATTAATAATTTGTACATATTCATGGGATGAGAATTAGGCATTATATCTCTTATTTAAATGATCAGGTGACAATAACTCTCCACTTCTCACTGCTGTTCTGGGTGTGATTCGTCTCACAGGGATGCGTGCAGCGAGCGTAGGTGACAGCCAATCAGAGTTCAGACTTATCACGTACTCCAGCTTATATTTGTACCACAACACAGCCTTATGTGTGCATGCAGCTTTGCTGGGCCTACTTGCTTTAACACTTCTGGTGTATTTTATACTTTAAAGTTAAACGTTAACAGTTAGACGTGGCTGCAGTAAAACCATCCTAAATATCCCACATGTCTATCTTAGTTATGGTGATGATAAACATAAACCCAGTCAACCACACTTCCAACATAAGAACTAAACCTGGATGTCTGGGCTATGGCACATTTGTTTTAAAGCATTGTTAATGTTTCACCTGCCCACTGTGGAAAATAAGCTTCAACTGATTAAAGCCTAACGTCAGGTCTCTGTATCTCTGTTTCTTTATGGACCTCTCCAGCTCTCCTGAATCTGCAGCAGGCAGCGGCTCTGAAGCTTGTGCAGCTTCCTCTCCTCGGGTGACAACTTTGAGTCTGGACCTGGACCTGAGCGGTGCCTCTGCTTCTCGCACTCCTCCTAAATGTCCCGCCTCTGCAAGCAGTGAAGGCAGCAGCAGAAGCAGGAAGAAATAGACCTAATTGGCCAATTTTCTGTTTTAATTTAAGCTTTTAGCTAACAGCTTTTAACAGTTTGTTGATTGACACAATTTATATGTCTGTTTGTTCCAGAGTGACATTAATAAAAACAAAAGGATCAATATTTTAAGAGTTTTTATTTTAAGGTGCTAAATGAGCTTTTGGATTGTGCGAACGTCTCCGAACTGCTGCTAATCTCTATAGTAGCAATCAACAGAAGATCAGCTCATTCACACACCTTTTATTCAGCTTTGGCATTGCTGTCTACACTTTCCTATATAGTATAATATGCAGTTTGTTTAAAGTAAAGTGTCAGTATAAGTCATAATTTTTGTCAAGAATAGAATAGAATATACTTTAATGTCCACTAAGGGAAATTTATCATAGAATCAATGGTGTGAAGTGCATTGTAATAGCTGCCCCTAGATACAATAAATAAATACCCCAGCTACAGACTACAAACACATTGATGACGCATCAAAAAATCTATTGGGAATAAGCCTTTGTGGACAGAAGGGTGTTTTCCCAGTGCAGCCGCTGCAGTTGATTTTGGCCCAATCTCAAACCCAATCTCAAAAAAGCAACTGTGGCAGCTGCCTCAGACGACTGATATCATTCTGATTTCTCAAAGTTTCAATGCACACTACAGATATAAGACGCAGGTAGGAGAGAGTTAGACAGAGATCTAACTAGCATGCACCACGCACAGACCAACAACAATCAGATCTGCACAGTTCCAGTTCAACTCGAACGCACCTATTTTCAAATATATAAACAGAGAATAATTGTAAGAGGCTATAACATGAATATTTACCGCAGCTATATACAGAAAGGTAGC
>NW_015152005.1:38648-41789 GCF_000732505.1 Cyprinodon variegatus | reverse complement strand
ACGGGACAGGAGTGAAAATCCACTCCCGTGTCATTCTCTAGTTCATGAGGACAGTCCATATGTTATCGTTGTGTGTGTGAAAAAACAAAACAAAAAGGAAACTGAAAAATCCATAAAGAGTAAAATATGGGTAAACAATCATCAAAAATAACTAAAACATTTTTTTGATGAAGAAATGTATCAGTTTCATGTTTTTACATATTTATTTATTTCCTCTTTTGACATGTGTTCTGTGTTTTTAATAATTTCCGATCATATTTCTCTCCGTATTTCTGACGCCTTTCTATGGAAACTCTCTATTGTTGCTTTTGAGTCACACCCTCTTATAAAGGTGTTGGTCTCCACACCAGAAACAGCCAGACGCTCAGCAGACCCAGAGGGATCTCTTTCCTCCTGAATGGATTCAACCTTCAGCATGTTGTTTTTACTCCTGTTTGCCAGCTGGTTGGCCTCTTGTGCTGCAGAGACAGGTAAGTACATCCACTGAGATTAACAGGAACTTGAAAAAAACAACGAAGAAGCTTTGAATGAAGGCTTGTAGCAAATTAATGTATTCATCTCAATAGACTCCTCTTCAAATCTGGACAGGATGCATTCTTCAACCATGCATCTTGCTCAGTCCATTAATGCAACACTATTCCTGCCTTCAACACATTTAGAACACAGAGGTGAAAATAATTTCCAACTAAACCAATGCTTGAAGTCTCCCTTTACATTCTGCTTGTGTTTTTATTGCAGTGATAATATTCTTCCAAACAGCTATCAAATCCCAACATGAGCTGAATGAAACTACACTTGCTCTACTCTTAAAGCAGGTAAAACATTACTTTATTCACAAAAATAACCCAGATGGGATTAAAATCCCAAAAAGTTTGACATGTTTGTTTTTTCCAGCTTCGGGGAATCATCCAGGGATATCAACCAAACGCTGACTTCAGCCTCACGCTCAGGAACGTCACCAAAGTCTGAAACTGAACACATTTCTCTCCCATTACTTTGAGATAAAAAAGAACAAAAAACAAAAATCTATAGCACTGCTGTCAAATGCTGGAGAGGAGAGCATTTATTAGATCTAAATGATATTTATCTGAGAAGATATGGGGAGCTTTTATTAACTTTGTGGTTAATCTAGATGGGATCAAATGTTTGAACCGGAGAAGTTGTAGTTTCTGTATATAACAAAAAAAATAACATTACTTCAACATTTAATTTCTCTTTGGGGTTAATAAAGTATTTTTGAGTTAATTTGAATTAAATAAATGCATTTATGCAGATATTTTAAAAAATATTCTATAATATGAACAACTGGTTTTCCTTAGATAGAAAACTTGGAAACAATTTGAGTGTATGATCTGGTGAACTGTAAAGAGCCTTGAGATGATGTGTTGTGAATTGGCGCTATATAAATAAACTGAAATGAATTAAATATATTATAATAAATTATTTTGAGTGGGGCACCTGTCATCATATTTTTTTATGATCATGAAATATGACAGGTCGTTGATGGAAGGGGATCCTGGTATAAACCACTTTCCAGATTGGGTGGTGAAAAGTAGAAACCTGAATAGATGGGTTCTACGCTCATCTCTCCAGCCGCTGCCAGAGCGGATCAAGAAAAAAAAATCCTATCCTGTCCCCTCAGTATCTGTCAAATGTGTTTATTAACAAAAACATTAAGTTATTAAACATTTCTGTAATATAGCATACTAGTTTTCATGTATTTAGTTAGATTAAAAAAGTTGAAATCACAAATAAATTACAAATTTCTTGAGGAAATAATGAGGGAAAATATGAATGTATTAACAAAGAGTGCCAATGTCCAACTACGAATAATGGAATAAGAATCCATTGTAGACTTGCTGCATTGTCCTGTAAAAAGGCATTAGTAGCTAAATATGAAATAGTCAAAATGTATTTGCAAAACATAAAACTTCTTCACAATTTACTGGCAGATGATTCATGGGTGCATTAGTGTGGGTGGGAACCAGGGGGCAGCAGGGATGAAATATTGATTTCAGAAGTGCACTGGAAAAATGATCCAGAGTCTTAAATTAGGTGTATTTACCCTTAATTTGAGTATGTAAATGAGATAGTTTGCCAATGGAATTAGTATTTTTACTCTTAAAATAAGATAATTAGATAATATTCACTTGAAAAAAGACAATGCAATTGTGTTTTCTTATTTTAAGTGTAAATTTCCTTGTTCCATTGGCAAAATGTCTCTTTTACCTCCTCAATCCAAGAAAAAATGCACTTATTTTAAGAAAAAAAGACTTATCTAGATTTCGATTTTTCCAGTGTGGGGGATTGCAACTATCTTTTAATCTAACCAACTTCAGCGCAGTGACCATCCAATCACAGACCTGATTCAGTGGCGCATCAGATGTTTGGAAGGTGAGCTTCTCAAGAGTGACAGTGGTGACAGCCAATCACACAAGAAAAGATGGCGGGCCAATCAGGAACTTTTGAGCTGTCTAAAATCAAGAAAGCTGGCTTTAGCTTGAGCAGCTTTTTTTTTTTCGCATGGTCCTATTGCTCGACGAATGTCTGTGTACGGTAGTGTAACATTGTTTTTGCGAAGTAAAATGTGCAGGGGACATGTCCCCCCCGTGCCCCGTTGTTATCATCAAAATATTATGAGTATTGAAATATATTCTCCAATCCATTTGAGTGAAAAGTTTACAAGAGGAAGACAAAAGTTCAGGATCCAATAAGCACTAGTTAAGAAAATATTTTTAAAAGCATTACATAAAGCTAGCAGAGCATATTCTCTATACCTACCATCCCATCCATGTACCGATCCAAACCCAGACTCCAAAAGTCAGAGTGATTCAGGATGATGTTGTTCATCATTGCAATGTGCTGAGTGGGACTTTTGGTCGTCCAAGACCTGTGAAAGATAGTGTAAGAAAAGAAAATTAATTTTCCAAAATGAGGTGGGTTTTAAGAGGTTAAATGATGTTTCTAATTATATCTGCCATTTTCACAGTAGTACAATGTTCGACTTTACCAGTTTTTCCTTGTTGTCTCAGAGATTCTGTCTCCAACGTGTTCTGTGTCCTCATAATCCATGGACCCTAACCCTAACCACTTTATTAGGTACCCCATGCTAGTAACGGGTTGGACCCCCTTTTGCCTCCA
>NW_015152005.1:35704-36486 GCF_000732505.1 Cyprinodon variegatus | reverse complement strand
TGTCAGCTGCCATTTTAGGATTTTTCAGCCAATGCATAATCTTGCTCTTTTAAAGCCTGCTTTATTATCTCTGTGGTGGAATCCAGCAAACGTCCTTGAAAAGTGGCAAAGATCCCTGACTTCCTGCAGTTTGCATGCAATGTCGGCCCCTGGCCTAATCGTAAACTCAAACTCTAGGGAAGTGCTTTCAGGATAACAAGAGATCCACAAGATCACGTAACGATTCTCTGCTGTTAGGTTAGACTTGACAGTATACTGTCAAGTCTAACCTAACATTGACAAGTGATTACAGCCCAACCACCCGGAGTACAACAGAACAATATATAGCAATAGTAATAACTGACAAATGGAGCATGTACAGACAGCTAATGTATGTAAATGCATAATGATACTGTAATTTCTTGTAAATTATCTATGTACTATGATTTAAACACCAGATGCAACCCACACCTTCTCAAAAATCCTGTTGTGTGTGACTCTACTCGACATTTTCTCCGAAATCTCATCACAAGATCAACTTTGGAGCCTTTGTCATTAACACCTCACTGTTTGCAGAGTGCCCTGACTTCCTCTATCTAAAAATGCCTTTGATATGTTGGTGCTGACAGGATATACAAAAATTCTTGTCAGCACAAAGGGGTTAATTTAGCCTATTTCAACTTATCATTCACATTTGAGTTCAAGCTCATCTGTGAGCCTTTCCTCCTTAATTTTTGTCATCAAGAACGTCTTTGCATTTTTTCGTGTTCAGTGTGAATGACTGAATTTGACAGACGTGTGTG
>NW_015152005.1:33443-33946 GCF_000732505.1 Cyprinodon variegatus | reverse complement strand
AAAGTAAAACCTATTATAATGGACTCAACTTTCAGTGAAACTGCTTTCAAGTTGCTCTGGATTTTCACATGACTTCCATGGAATCAAACCATGAATGATCATTTCTGTGGCCACACCATCACAGAAATTGTTTATGTCCACATGAGCACCGTAACCATCGGGTGGGCCTTAGATTTCACTCACTGTTAGAGCAAGAGTATGTTTTCATAGCTCAAACACTTAAAAAAGTATTAGTTCATGTCATTTTTCACTTAAAGCCATTTAGAGGAAGAGAAAGTGCTATAAAAAAAAGTTTTAATTTGAATCACTTTACTGATAGCTGTATGCTATCATTAGGAAAAGGATTATTCCAATGTAACTTTCAGAAGTAGTGTCATCGGCTATAATTTATAAGTAATAATCTGTAATGCTTGAATAATAATGAAGGATTAACCATTAAAGGTTACTATGTGTTAAATAAGGAAGTTATGTCCCCTAAAAAGCTGTTGCGCCTCGGGGGCTTC
>NW_015152005.1:30858-33301 GCF_000732505.1 Cyprinodon variegatus | reverse complement strand
CTGACACGCCATCAATGCCCAAAGATTACAGATAGCTCCATGAAACGGACCCCAGCTTAGTCACTGACTGGCAGGCAGGAGTGCTGCTGCACTCTGCAGCTCTTCCTCCTGTAATCTTTTACTCTGTCAGCTCCTGTTTCTCCCTCACTTTGACTCCCTGCCTCAAACCCTTGATGTGTCTGTATAGCATAAAGTTACTGTTATGGTTCTCCCCATTTGTGACTGAGTTTTTTTTTTTTTTGTTATCTGTTTTGTTCTTTGGTTTACTTTAGTTACTCTCTGCTGCCCCCTTGTGCTTGTTTCCTTTCCCATTGGCTTCTTTCTAGTTAGTTCCATTCAAACCTGCTCCTTATTCAGCTCATCAGTCCATCATTTGTTCTCTTCTCCTTAAATACACCACCTCTGCGGTCACTCACTGCTGGTTCCTTGTTCTTGGTTGTTATTTCCTCATCTCTGTCTCCCCACTTAAGTTTTTCCCTGAAGGTTTTTGGTTCTTTATATGTTGTATTTTTGCATGTTGGATGTCTGCCTCCGTTGCCCAATTAAATCAATCAGAACTCATCTCTGCATTTGGGTCCTCAAGCAACCTCACCACCCATTGTTGACAGTTACATTATGGTTACATACATGATAAGGATTTGACTTATAGAAGATTTAAAAAGAGCATCTACCAAGTTTTTTTCTTATACATAAACATGTTTAACTAATTTGCAGATGTGTTTAGTCTGTCAAATCTCTTATTATAACAACCTAATCTAACCTTAAAATGACAATTTATTCTAATTTTATTTATTTATTTATTCTGTTCATGCAAAATGTCTTCTCCTAAACATAGAGTATAGCTTCTTTCTAACTTTTAGGTTAGTGTAGAGGAGCTTTTCACCCCATGAATGTAATGTTGTAGTGCAGCTGATAAGCTCATATCAAACAGGATGAAGTAGAGCACATTCAGTTAGTCACAGTAAAAGCTCAGGAGAGAAACAGGACGTAACACTGCAATGCTCTACCATCTAAAAAGGAAGCTGTTGAAAAGAACCAGACCAGATCCAGTTACATATAAGAGGCAAAAATAAACGGAGCATAGGGGATATTTGAAAAAGAGGAAAACGTTGCGTTTGAATTCCAACGAAAGCCGCCAACACTCTGCGGTCATAGTGATGTGGTGAAACAGCTCAAGATACTTTGAACTTTAGTCACATGGAGAACTCAGCTGAGAGAGACGCAAATACCAAATAAAGGAACAGAATCAACAACAAAAAAGGCAAGTCAAGAGCAAAATGAGGAACTGCAAACCTCATGCTCTCTTGCTGATTTTGCATCTTCCTACAAGCAGAAGTTGTAAGTCCTCCCATTATATAACAAATTCCACTAAGGAAGAGAAACACGTAAACAACCTTATCTATATAACCTGCTCACAACCTAATCTCTGCTCACATGAGGCTGTTGCGGTAGAGCTGAAGATGTATTTTCATAGTCATAAGAATTTTTGTAATTTCTACTTTCTTGGAAATTATTGCAACATTTAGTGGCAATAACTTGACGATTTATGGTCAGTTTCTTCACATCTCTTTTAAAAAAAACTTTGACAAGGCATTTTTTTTTCAGCCATTCAGTTAGAAAAGAAACCCAGTGGTTAGTTAGACTCTGCAACACAAACTATGGCTGGCCTAAAAAGTTTTAAGGTACAACCTCTTTTTTTTTATTTATTTATAATGCTGCTCATTTATTTTATTTTTAAGGTTACAAAAATACACTTATCTCAAATCTACCAAGTACACTGATGCAAGCAGAAGTTTACTAAAAATACACCTTAAAAAACTTCCAGTGAACGGAACTCTAATATCAACTTGTTTACACTCATGAACGGTTTGGATTAGAACAGACTATAGAATGGGATTACTCCAAAGTCGGAAATATTTTAGAATGGGAAGGAACTTTGCACATCAGTGTGACATCATTCACTGAGTTTTAGCAACTCATGTGGCCAAAACCACAAGTACACTGCAAAAACGATCTCAAAATGAGTAAAAATGTCTTAAATTAAGTGTATTTACCCTTAATTTGAGCAGGTTAATAAGATGATTTGCCAATGGAATGAGTATTTTTATTCTTAAAATATGCTATCTAGATATTATGCACTTGAAATAAGATAATGCAATTGTTTTTTTCTTGTTTAGAGTGTGAATTGTCTTGTTCTATTGGCAAAGTGTCGCACTTCAATCCTTAATTCAAGAAAAAATGCACTCATTTTAAGAAAAAATCTTCTCAAAGTTCTCAGATAAAGGAGGATTTACACTCCAATTCAAAAATATGTTGTTGATCCCAAAGGTAAATTAAAAAAGGTTTTGAGGTGAACTATTGTGACCAGAAGGTTGCTTGGAGAATTTAACATCAAAGCTTCACCCAGTTTAAAGGTCACAGGATCTTCTGGGTTACTCAACTG
>NW_015152005.1:27176-29297 GCF_000732505.1 Cyprinodon variegatus | reverse complement strand
AATGTCTAAGTTGTGAAATCGTTTTTAATCCTTGAGAGGTTGACTTCATTCAACCTTTAAAAGTGATGTAATATGATGTCATGAAATGGGCGGCGCTAAGACGGAGCAAGGAGGGCTTTGCTTTGAGTGTCTAGCTGCTCATTCGCGCCTCCACTCCTTCCTGACAGAAGTAGTGGCCACCTGCTGGGAGTCAGTAAAGCACAGTGCATCCAAAGGGTTCAACAGTCAATGTTTAATTATTTCACCTTATTGCATCCTCATCATCACATTTACACAGAGGTCAAACGGTCAGCAGACCCAGTTATGGTTCAGGTTCTGAGTTTAGAGAGCCGAGCTTTAGCTCAGAGTTTGATCAACAGCTTTTCCCACAGATTTAAGTCACACATATAGAAAGCTGAACCAGATTCCCTTCATTACACTATGAATATATGCAATAAACACTGATAGAGTTCATTTGAACCATTCAAGTTCTTTTTTTTTCATAAAAAAACTGCAAATAGTTTTTAAATTAATTTTTATCATTATTAGTTGTGTTTTTTGGTATAATAAAGAGTTAAAATAGAATTCCACACATGAGAAAAAAAAAAACTCTGAACACAAACCCCTTTACCTCCTTTAGGTTGATTTACATTTAGTGCAATTGTTGTGTTCCCTTTTTTCATCTTCGTTTCAACCTGGCCATAGTGTTTGGAGCCTTAATCAAGAAAAGCTCCGGGTTCCTTTTTTTATCTACCGAGTCTTCTGTGTCTGACAATCAGCAGAAAGAATGGACCCGTATGAATGAAAACATTTAGAAAACAACAAAAAAAAGGTGCAAATAGGCTGCAGGTTAAACCTGGTGCAGAAAAATAAGGAATAAATTGCTTTGTTTCTTGAAGAAGATTCATGGGGATTCCCATATCTTCTACTTTTCCAGTTTTCTAAGCTAATCTCTGCTAGAAGCAACTGTTGTTCCTCCAAGATCAGAGCTGCAGTTTCCTACTGGTCCCGTCACGGTGGTGGCAGGCTTCTTAGTTTACTGTAGTGGAACCATCAGAGACAGCCTGCAGGCCACCTGCGAAAGAAAAACAGAAAAAAACAGTGAAGCCGTCTGCGGCTCACATGCTGACGCCACATCGTTTCGATTGCGTCACTCACGTGTCCTGATCTTGATTGGCCAGATGAGGAGGGAGCAGAGCGCTAAGGCTGCGACGACGGCCACGCCCCCCGTCACTGCGACCATGACGTAGTGGTAAAACCAGACGCAGGCCGGACAGCACACCGCCGTACTGATGGGACACAGACGGAGCAGGGTGAGCCATGGACAGCAGAACAATTCAGGCGTCTTTTTTATTTTCCATTTAAAACTAGCATTTCAGTGTGTTTTAGTGATAAAAACAGTAATGAAGAGTAAAAATGAATCAACAGCTCCCTCAGACCTTCTGTGTCTGACATCATCAGCAAATATTAATATTCACTAATAATAACCTGAATAGTTACAAAGAGCTGTTATCAAAACGATTATTTGACTTTTTAGTGAAGATTGTCAGTCATCCAGGTTCCAAAAAAGTTAGAAACAATCCGCTGGACTTTGTTTGCAAGTTTGAAGACGTTTCACTTCCCATCCGGGAAGCTTTTTCAATTCAAAATGTCAGAAATAGCGTTGAGTTCGAAGTTTTATAAAGTAGCTCAACAAAGCCTTGTTTTTGTTTAGAAAACATGCAAATTTATTTAGCCAGGCCAATAATCCCCTATAACGACCCCCCTTTCAGACATTTAGACAGGTATGGGGCATAGCATGCTAACAGAAGAAGCCAAACGACCCCATTCCAAAGGGGTTGACCCGTACGTAAAGTGAAACGTCTTCAAACTTAGAAACAAAGTCAATTGTTTTTTTAAGTTTTTCGGAAACAGATGGAATGGAATGACGTCATACACACTCCAATTTGTTTTAAAAAGATATAAATATAAGAAATATAACCACAGATCTCTGGGGGACAGTGATTGGCCTACATGTTCTGAATGGTGGCGTACCATAAATGATAAATTATTAACAGTTTAGTTTGTGCCTTCAAGTCGTTGCCCATAGGAAGACGTTACTTGGATATAACCTAACGGAATATCTTCAGAACGGCTCCAAAT
>NW_015152005.1:21200-25710 GCF_000732505.1 Cyprinodon variegatus | reverse complement strand
CGGCCGATTCATCGATTTTTAAAATAATCGTTAGTTGCAGCCCTAATTTAGATAAATTTATTGTATAATCTGTGACACATTAGGCATTTTTTTATTATGTATTAGATGTATTAGATTAAATATATTAGACCTTTTCTGTTTTAGGTTTTTTAAGGACAAAAATGTCAAAATGATGACATAGAGATCTCACATCCTTTTGAGATACACTTCTTTTTAAAGGGTTCATTTATTACTAAAGTAATGAGTAGTCGGAGCTTTAGAGTCAACAAACGGTCCTCATTACATAAAGGAAGGTGAAAATGTGTGTGAGGTGCTTACTGGCATGGATGCAGAGATTGAATCATCATGACCGCGACTCCGTTGGCCAACTTATCAGTGAAGCTCATGGCTCCGTACACAAACGCTCCGCTTTGCTGCAAAGCAAAAGGACCAATCAGAATTGAGGTCTGAAACCGATTAAAAACGAGAGCCATGCGTCCTCTGAGCACAGAGACCAGAGGAGGAGCACGGAGGTTGAGAAGAGACGTCTCACCGTCTGATCTGCGATCAGCTCGGCGGTCATGGCGAGCGATATGACCAAGATGGTGGCCGACCCGGCTCCCAACAGCACGGCCGCCCCGTAGATCTGCTCGCCCATCTTGTTGTCTAGCAGCACCCAGTAGGAGAACGCCATGATCAGCAGGAGGCCCACAAAGTAAGTCAGCTGCACAAAAAAAAACAAACAGGAGAAGTTCTGCATGTTTCTAACTTCCTGATACTTTGTAATCTGATGAAGCCAATAAAAACAACACTAAACAAGTTCATCTACTCTGCTCAAGCCTCCAAATACCAGAAAGATGAAACAGAAATCATGACGCCAGCTTGGTTTGAGCAGCCATTACCACCAACAGAGAACAAAAATAACAAGAAATCGACGTTAAAGCTCCACTTACGCTCTTCCCGATGCGTTTGCTGACGGGCTTCATGATGAACGAGGACAGGAAGCCGCTCACATACATCACTAATGGGATGGTGGCAATAAAGTTCTGTGGAGGGAAAACGGTTGACGATGAAAGCGACAATCACACGGAGGAGTGAGATAATAAAAACGGCGCTTCACCTTAGGGAGCCCCAGCGTGTTGATGAGATACATGGAGATGTAGGTCTGAGAGAGGTTGACGATGAGCCTGGTGGACATGTAGAGTAAGGCCACCTGCAGACACAGTGAGACCCGCGGCTCAGAAACATTCACTCTGCTGCTCCTTTGGGTCTGCTAGGAGGCATACCTGATAGAAAGAGGGCTGCCGGAGCCAACATTTCCACTGCAGGAGGGACGAAGAGACGCTGGAGGAACTCAGCAATGGCCTTCGCTCCCCCTCTGCCTCCTCTTCCTCCTCTGTCTTCTTCCTCCCCTCTTCTCCTCCAGATTCCGTACCGGAGCCCCGCCCCTCTGTGGTTCCCAGGTGGAAGAAAAGGGCGAAGAGAGCGCCGATCCCCAACACGATCAAGGAAAGGTTCTGTGTTCAGAACGGAGCAAATCAGCACACAAGAAAAAAAACTAACAAACCTGTTTTTAAGGCGCTGCTCCGCATCACTTAAAAAGAACCAATCAGTAAAATAAAAGAATGCTTTTTGAAAAATTAAGTTAAGGATTCAGGGGTTGCCCTTTGGGCAAGTGACTTTCACATTTCATTTGCCCAGAAACTATTTTTACTTGCCCAGTATAATGTTTGATAAATAAAGTTCCTAATATTCATTTTTGTATATATATCAATGAAACATGTTTGTTTTTTAAATGTTTTTTTGTAATTCAGTAAGTTTCCAGGTTCCTGGTGTGTATCTGCATGCGTCAGATAATGAACTCAAGCCTACATTACCGTGTTAACATGCTTTTCAATCCTTCCTGCACATTCTTTTCAAACTAAACTTTGCTTTAAACTGTTGTGTGCTTGGAAAAATATAAATAGTAATGTTAAAAATCTAAAAAAAAACTTGAAATGTTAAAAACTTACACTACTGCTACTCACCAATTTAACATGTTTAGCTCTAAAACATTTAAATGCACCTCTCCAATGTCTAAGAGAAAAAACTTTAATGAACATTTTTTAATGTATGACCTGCATCACTGTACAGAAGACTGCCACATGATAGAAATATTTACACTATGGGTATACAATTATTATTATTATTATTTTCCTAATCCCTGACTGATGATTTTTAATCTAACGTGTTTTATAGTATAGATTAAATTCATTTCAGCTGCTGCTCTGCAGAATTCTCTCCCCAAGAGCTGAATCACGCCATCTAGCGGAAAATCACGCGGCTTTTTCAAATCCCGCGAGAATGTGTACAAAACAAGAAAGATGGCGCCGGCAACGATTGTGGGTCGTTTTCAGCGAATGTCGGTGATTTTAAAGTCATTTTGAGTGATAAACATTTTTTTTTTTTGCGATCATTGCACTCGCCCGGCGGGCAAATGCAATGAAATTTGTACTCTCCCGACAATAAAAACTACTTGCCCCGGGCGATCGGGCGATGGTTAACATCGAGCCCTGGGATTGTTCCTTGGCATGAGGTGCTAACCTCGCACTGCAAGCCGCATTGTCGCGATATCTGAGTATTTAGTCTCACAACAAATCCATCTTGAAAGACTCCCGCTAAAAAGTCTTGTTAGCTGTGTTTTTTTGGGGCAGGACTTGTAGGAATGATGACAGTCAGAAGGGCCTTCCTGGGGTGTTACAAACATGGCTATGCTGGAGGACTCACCTGTCGATACCGCAATTGACTCGGTTTTAGTTAAAATAGCGACAACTTTTCGTTCAAAGGAATAAAGAGAAGCACTTTGTGCATTTGTAGATGGGAAAGATGTCTGTGCTTTTCTTCCGACAGAATCTGGAAAAAGTTTCATTTATTAGCTTAAGTCACGATTCGCTGCCAAGATTGGCTGAAAGCGCGTAATGTAAGTTTGGTACGTCACTCAATCAACTCGAAGTATTGTACTGAAACGTCCCTCCTTTTTATGGACAGACTGAATGGTAGCCATTTTTTCCCCAGCGTTTTATTGTCGTCACACTGTCACAAGTACAGAGCAACAAAACAAACTCTCTGCATTCAACCCATCAACTTGGGGAGAAGTGGGCTGCCATCTTGCGGCGCGCTGGGAGCAGTGTGGGGTTATGGGCGTATGCACAGGGAACCAGAGTGGCAGTCCGTGGGAGTGGGGCTCAGAAGCTCTGGATTCCAAGAGCATCACCCTAACCGCTAGGCCGCCACTCCCCAAAGCAGGCATTAGCGTAAGGGGTCCTTGTCTAAAGACCTATGCTGGCAGTTCTTTCCCCTCAGCTGGGTTACGAACCCAGGCTTCCTGTTTGCCTGATGGGTAACTTTACACTTTTGGTAAAAAATGTCCATAAAATAGGTTTTCAGGTGTTCAGTTGATCCTGCTAAGAAACCAACAACGTTCCCTTTTCCTGTGTTTTTGTCTTCAGTAAAATACCTGCAGACTTTTTGAGCCTGAAGCTGAGGCTGTCAATAGTAACTGCTGCCCCCCTCTGGTTTAGTGGGGAACTGCTTGTTCCACCAAATATCTCTATATCAAAACGTTAGAGAATCTTTTTTTTTTTAAGGATTTAAGGGCAATAGCGGCTCGTTTTTTTTTTTTGTATAGTGAGCTGACATGAAACCTCCTTAAAGGAAGTAAAAATGGAGGCTACCACATTTCCATCTGAACAGGCAATTCAGTTGTTTGCTAATGCTAACCAAAGATTAGCATTAGCACACCTGGATGAAAGCAGAACAGGACCAGAGCAAGTGAGCGCGAGTGCGACACCTAATGGCCAGGAGGAGTCAAACTTGCAGCTACCGCCTTGAAATATTTGAAAAAGCGGCGTTCTCCATGTTCTCACCCTGAAGATGTTAATGTCCGCTGGTCCCAGAGAGTCTTCATTCTTTCCGGCCTGAACGTGGAACAGCAGGTAAGCGAGGGCAAACACCGTGATGTTGGCTATGACTGTGAATGCATACCTGCACAAACAGAAGGGAGAAAGCGTAGATCATGGACCCGTCCGCCACGCTACCGCGTGCTCTGTCTCTGACCACTGTTACCTGTACGCAGTGAGCTCTACTTTAGCGTGCTCACAGCGGACCAGCTCCGGGATGAGAGACAGGTGAGAGATCTGCGTGGCAGCCCAGCCGAACTGGAAGATGATGATGAACGGCGAAAAGTAGATTAAACTGGCCCACTGAGGAGTGTGTTGGTCGCAGCCCAGGCATTGGTTGAAGATGAAGGCAAAAGACACCAACACGCTCACCGTTCCTGGATTACACATAATAGACACGCGTTAATAACAGGAAGGAGACTTCCAGAAAATACCCGTGTTAAAACTCTGGTTGACTTTTTTTTAATTATCACAAGTGGCTTTTATTTAAAGGAAAATTCCGGTTTTTAACACTTTTAGCCCATTTTCTGTAGTGTCCAGGATGCATTCGAATGATCGACACCAAAATTTTGACAATTGGTCCTGTCTCTGCT
>NW_015152005.1:18462-20300 GCF_000732505.1 Cyprinodon variegatus | reverse complement strand
AGCAGAGACAGGACCAATTGTCAAAATTTTGGTGTCGATCATTCGAATGCATCCTGGACACTACAGAAAATGGGCTAAAAGTGTTAAAAACCGGAATTTTCCTTTAAAAGCCAGCTGACAGGAAATGGCCTATGCCAACTGGCCATGTTCCTCTCTGCCTCGTCTCTGAATGCCGAGCTCGGAGCAGCGGCGTTCCACATCGTTAAGCGTTTCTTTGTGCTGTGCATTCAGTTTTAATTCAATGAATTTTATTTCTTCAGCGCCAGTTTATAACATCATCTGAAGGCTCTTTACTGAGACAAATTCAGTCAGATCATACAGGCTGATTGGTTTTAAGTTTTTCAAAATGAGACGCCTGTTAATGTTTTTCCTGACATCATCTTTATTCGTTATTAAAACCTCAAAGACTATTTCTCATCTTAGCTTCAGACAATTATGTTGTATATTATCTCAGGAGTAAATGGAAGAAGGTCTGGGCCCTAATTAATTTCCATATTTTCAGTATGAACACATTTTGCATCTTGATATTTAAAAAATATATATAATAATGCATTTCTGTTTTTTTTTTAATACTTTTAAAATTACAAATTAAGTTATTAAATGTAATTCAAAGAAATACAAATAAGAATTACATTTAATTTAATTAATTCACCTGATATTTACTGAACAGAAAGAGAAGCAGTGTCTCATTCAATTACACAGCTATACATGGATATCAATGTTTCCAGTTTTAATTGCTTTCAGCAAAAATAAAAATGAAAGGATCAAAGTTTGGCGTCGAACTAAAACTCTGAGCTAAAAAAAAGAAAACATCTTAACACAGAGTAAAACTACAGCGGGCTCCTATTTGTTCTTTATACTGGTTCCCAATAAGATGTGAATGTGGATCCCTCCAGTGTTTTACTGGGCACCAAAGGAACAACCTCCAATTTCTAATTGATTTTATTTTTTTATTTCTCCTTTTAGCCATCTGCCCAGTAAATAGCCTCTGACAGCTGAAGCTGAACGGATGTCATTAAAGGACCTTGTAAAGCAGAGTCAGCTGAGCTGGCAAAGCAGGAGAAAGTCAAGAAACTATAAAAGCTGTAGTTTTCCATACCTTAAACAAGAATCACAACTCTGGTGCAAATTAACAGACCTTAAGGCTTCCTAGAGAAAGGTAAATCATTTCTAAACCTTGTGGCAAAGTGACGTAGGACTGCAGACAGTATCAGACTTACCCACTAAATGCCAGGTCTTCCTTTTGCCATAGTTAGCACAACCAGAGGTCTGGTCTGACTCATAGCCAACCAGGGGAGTACAGATGGCGTCAGCGATCTGACCAATTAGTAGTAGGACACCTGCAGCAGACAGGAACAACAAACAACATGCATTAATATCGACCTGTGGATTTAACAAGCCGGACATTGATCAGGTTGATTTTGTTTTGTATACACTGTGTATATAGTAAAACAACAATAAAAGTGGCTTAAGTCTAAGAAGATGTTTGGTTGTTAATTGACCCCATTTAGATAAAAGTGGTTGCACCGATTCCATTTTTCTTGCAGGTCATCATTATCACATCCCCCATTTATTATGGCTACTAGGGATGGAACCGTTCGGTTCGACTGTCTCGGTTCGACTGTCTCGGTTCGGTTCGCATGTGTTGCGTTCGGTTCATGCGCTGCTCCTTTTTCTCATAGAGGAAGCGTTTACACTCCAGAGCAGAAGGTGGCGGTACTGCGACCAAAGCCAACCACCAGTAGTAAACAAGAAGAAGAAGAAGAAGTGAAGCAGCGTAGCTGGGTGTAGCAGGGAAAAAATCAGTTGTTGTGGAGAATTGTGTGGGTATGGCGAGC
>NW_015152005.1:15026-16447 GCF_000732505.1 Cyprinodon variegatus | reverse complement strand
CCCCTTCCCAAAATTACTTCAATGGAAGGTTTCCAGATGGATATGCGGAGCAAATCCATCTGGCGGAGTCAGGTCAGAGCTACGAGCCACTTGACCAGAATCTTGAGCACTGTGCATGTGCAAACAAGAGAATTCTTCTTCTTCTTCTCCTTCCAGATAGACAAGTCCGACCAGCGCCATCTCTCGGCGGCTTTTAGACGTGCAGTGTGAGCACGTAGATTGTGTCAGAGTGTCGGGTCACACAATGTGAAAACATGCATCGTGAGCTGTGAACTTTTAAACCCTGCGGTTTCATTGTACAGTTTGAGCTGTAGCTGCGTGCAACGACTGAAAAACGATTGAAAATATTGCACAGTGTATGCCCAGTTTAAGAGGCCTGACTTCTTTAACCCAAGGTTATTTTAAAAAATGCTTCCCTTTGTGAGAAACTGTCTATATTGACTTTGAGAATCTCTCCCCGTGTTTCTAAGTATTTATTGAAAACCTGTGTGACCGGAACAGACTGTATCTGTTCTCCATTGCAAATGTAAAAGGAAATGCTGCCTTGAAAGAGGAACACTGTATTAAACTTTTACTTTTTTTTCCAGTTAACACTGGACAACTTTCTTTCTTTTTTTTTTTTGTAACTGAAACTAGCTACATTTACATGTGCATAATTCCTCGATACGATCTAAACCTTGGTTGATCGGAAATCCAAAATCCCTGTTTGCAAGGACAGTAAATACAACGATCCAATCATGGTGTTTGTATAAATATACCAAGCATCCGATCAGATCAAATAATTTGAGCAGAACTGTCTAATTTTCCAGCAAAGCTTTAGTAGTAGAAGAGGAAGCTGCCTGTTTTGTAAACAAACTCATTCTTGTTCGCTCATCCTCCACTTTAGCTACTGTTTGGGCCTGACCCGCACATTTCTTTTTCCTTCAGTTCTTTATTCATTTCTGTTGATTTTGCATTTTTCAAATTATGAACCTTTGTTGCATCTTTGTATCCATACTTTTGTTTTATTTTAGTAAAGGGCTCAGCTGTGCTTTATGCTAATGCTCCTTTGCTACAGGGTTAGAGGACAGGATGGCATTTTCATCCATACATTACATTCAGAGCTGCCTCCTGCACCGAGGACCAGGAGCCAGTGGATGAAGGTTACAGAGAAAAACGTAATGCTGGCGTTGCACACATATACAGTGGAGAGGATTTTACTCCAAAAGATTCGAACAGACGTGAAACATGGACATCGATCGGAATGGCAACTGAAAAAAAACACCTCCCTCTTTCAGGAGGAAATTTCCATTGGAATCTTCACCTGCTGACAGAGATAATTTCACCTAAATAAATTCATTGATCCACTACAATTCAAGCAATAAGCTAATTTCCCTGATAATGTTTGAGCTCGCCTGCCTGACTGTGTGTTTCCTGGAAGG
>NW_015152005.1:11476-13407 GCF_000732505.1 Cyprinodon variegatus | reverse complement strand
TTCGTCGTCGCTCTGTTAGTACGTCATATGCTTCGTTGATCTGATTGGTTTATTTGGCCCGTCTATCCCCAACATAGGCCAATCAGCTAACCAGGATTTTCGCACTTCCCAAAATTACTTCAACGGAAGGTTTCCAGATGGATATGTGGAGCAAATCCATCTGGCGGAGTCAGGTTAGTCGGCCTCAGCAGATGGCCGCTCACACTGAGCCCGTTTCTGCTGGAGGTTTCTTCCTGTTAAAAGGGAGTTTTTCCTCTCCACTGTCGCTACATGCATGCTTAAATTTCTTTCCGATCGGACCCGAATCGACTCAGTCTGACATGTTTACATGAAACGTTTTGATCTGATTCTGCTTTCAATACGATTATTTCCGTCCAGGTAAACGTAGCCATCTATAGTCAGTAGTTATAAGTAGAGATCGACTGACACGGGGTTTTTAAGGTCGATGGCGATAGCGATTGTTTTGACATCCTCGATAGGTGCTGCCGATGTTTGAACCCAAATCACAAACTATCTGGACAACTCAGTAACATCTGCAATAAGGCTAATCAGAAAAAAAAAATAAATCACTGTGTTACCTTTACGCAAGCACCAAGGATTTGGATCAAGACCCAATATCTATGCAGTTTTAAATGATTTTAGTTAGATATAAGCAGATCTCAGTTCTAGAGCCTTCTTAGTTGTACAAATTCAATCTTCAGGCACATACTCTGTTTTTTTTCCATCAGTTTAAAGGTCACAGACAGTATGGAAAAAAATTCCCATTTGTAACATTAACTGAAAGGAAAATTAAAGCTGTTTTTTTTTCTGTCAGATATCAAATTTGTTTTATTGTGTATCATGTTAGGGTGAAATTTATAAACAGAACAAATCCTCAAGAAGGGAACTACTTTTTTCTCTGCCTTTTATACTGTAATGCAATGAGAGGACCTTAGGTCAATTGATTCAGTCTCATTTCTCCATATTCCCACATGAACGACTCAAAAACACTGAGCAGCACCTTGACCTGATCTCCCTAAAAACAAACAAGCAGATTAGCAAAAATCAATAACAATACCAAACACAACTCGGATCATTGACCGACTTTGGCAAATAATGATCAAACGTCCCCAAATCCACAGAGTTTGTTGTTGATGAAGAGAGGAATGAACACGGTTCAAGACTTGCAGGTGAATTAATGTCTCCCCATGTTATGGAGGGGGAATTGTTATGTGTGATAGCATGTAGTATACTAGAAATGTATTTAATCCAGTAATCTGTCATATTTTACATTAGAACGGGATTTACCAGAAAGTCTAGTCTCTCATCGTCACCCTCAGGGCTAAGTCCCTGATCTCCCAGAATCGTAGATCCTCCTCTGCTTACGACCCTCTGCTTTTTCCAAAGAACCGTGGTGAGAAAAGGTGAGCTTCAATGACCGGCTGAAAGTGCGCATGCACAGAAAGATATAGCTAACGGGTCGAGCACATAAGACGGCCCTACGTAAACATATCACCAGAATGATTGAGAATTAGGAGCACCGTTTATTCAGATGATCCACTCGGAAAATGAAGATACCTTTAAGGTCACCTCCCAGAGGCAATGGTGGAAATAAAGATAGTATTTGAAAGTAATGTACTTGTATGCCATTTTTTATAATAAATAAAATCAGGTTGAGTAGAAAAAAAAACACCTCTGGTGTCAAGTAACAAAGTACAAATACTTTGTTGCTGTACTTAAGTACACTTTTTAGGTACGGTATTTATACGGTACTTTACTCCATTTTTCTTCCTACTTCTGACTTCTACTCATTACATTTTCACACAAATATCTGTACTTTCTATTTCTTACATTTTTAAAACAAACGTTACTCGTTACTCTTAGCTTCGGTTTAATGTTTCTAAATATATATTTCCCGTCATGTGCTCCATCCAATGCAGATCATTGGCTCC
>NW_015152005.1:7445-10402 GCF_000732505.1 Cyprinodon variegatus | reverse complement strand
CGCACCCTCTGTTGAAGACCTCAGCCTTTAGTAGTTTTTGGAGCACATATTTTTTCACTTTTACTTGAGTAAAGAGGTCAAGTTGATACTTCAACTTTTACCTGAGTGTTTTTAAACTGCAGTATCTATTCTTCTACTTAAGTAACAAATGTGTGGACTTTTGACACCCCTGTATATCACCCTGCCGTATTTATAATGATTAGACTCTATGTTTATTTTCCAATTTCCACAGTGGTGGTCCCCCAGGGGGCCCCACTTTGAAAGCCCCTGGTCATTAAATCGGATGTAATGCACTCTAAAAGTTGGAAAACAGGTTCAATGGATGAAATAATCTATTCTAGGTTTTATTTTCCATCCAAACCAAACCATGTTAAAAGGTAAAAATGCACCGAATAAATAGATATGAATGGGTGTCAGGTTCAGCGGTGCTTCCAGGTGATCTGGTTTCATCAGAAAATGACAGCGGAGGAAAGTCTGACTCACCTGCATTCGTGTTGCGGAATCCCAGCACCGAGTGGTAGAAAACCAGCAGGTATGTGAACCACATAGAGGCGCACAGGTCGTTAAGGAAGTGTCCCACCGCATAGCTGAGCCTCCGGACTGCGGGCAGAGACCTCTCCGGGTCCGACATGCTGGCACGCGACCAACGAGCACGCGCTTCACTCAAACCGAGCGGCTGAACAGGCTTCAAATCATCCTAAAAGTTCAGCTGCTTCGAGCTTCGCTTCAAGAAACAGCCGCTGTTTCGGTTCCCTTTTTCTTTTTCAGCAGCTTTCTTCTCTAATAAACTCCAAACTGAAGGATTAATCCATCAGTTTGTGATCTTCTGTCCTGTTTCAGTCAGCTGAAAGAGCCGCAAAGTCAGGATGAGCTTCCCAGGCAGGAATACAAACTGAAACTAAACACCAGCGGAAAAATTAGGGATTTCCAGGCCAGGTGTAGAACTTACATGTAAATTACCTTAAGCAAAGTTAACCAGCGGAGCGTTTAAGGGGCACGAGACGAAAGCAGAAAGGCTAATAAAGAAAACACCGCTTTTTATGTTAAATCCATGAAAAGCTGTTGAGTTTCTGCTTCTCTAGACATTCCTCAGAGGTGCTCCTCACAGAGGAGAGCATGTGACATGTCCGCAGCTGCCTGCTTCCACTTCTGCTAGCGTTCATCTGGCTCTAGAGGATGTAAACAATGCGGATCGCCCGGTAACGATGACGTAGGGATTCCAGTTGACCAATCAGCAGCCGCGCGCTCCTCTCAGCCATTCAGATCGCGGGAGGAACTTCCTGATCCAAGTCACTTCCGCTTTCATGTTAAATAAAGCAATCATGTGATCCGGTCACATATGTAACGTTTCTTTTTTTTTTTAATGATTACTTTTGTGCATTTTTAGCCGAATTTAACCTTAATTGACAGAAATTTCAAATTTTTCAATGTATGAACTGTCGTTGAACTTTCTGACAAATTAAATAAAAAACATTCATTTTGTTTAAGTTATATTAGATCATTTATTTTGATCAATCTGTAAACAGGCATTTCTGTATATTTTATACGTTTTCTGTTCACTGCATGTGTCTGATTGTGTAAGTCAGGGTTTCAAGAAAAAAAATATCACAAAGATGTTCCAGAGGTCTAAAAAACGTATCAAATATGATCCACTTGGCTTTAAAGGGGTAAATGAATGGGATGATAAAAAGCAGAAATATCTATTTTATGCTACCTTTAGTTCATGATCTTATTTTTTTATTTATTTATAAGATCTGCTTTAAGAAGTTACATTATCTTGGTATTAAATTATTCAAAACATGTTGTGAACGCCCTTTTTTCCTACAAAAAAGTCAGTTTTCTTATCTGATCGACGCAGCCATCTGAACTATATGCGAATTAACTTAAAAATAAAAGCATCTGTCTTTATTAAAAATGTTTTCCTCCATTACTTTTATGATTTCAATATTTTAGAAATGCTAATGTTAGTTTAGTTTTATTTTCATTAGCTTTGCCTCCTTTTTTATTTAAGTTCATTTTCGTTATAGTCTATTGGTATTTAAAAAAAAATGTATAAAACTGTCTAAATATACTTACTGTCAAAAACAAATAACACTCTAAGGGCTATGGTGTGGGGCCAGGGTGCTGCAGCAAGAGCGGCCTCTGCTGGGCAAAAATCTTACAGCACCCTTGCTATCCGCTGCTCAACAGACCAATGGTTGAGCAGCGTTCAGCGCTCAACAGACCAATCACTGAGCGAGGATCCTGCTCAACGGACCAATCAGCGTCCGTCCTTCACCGGGCCGTTCATTCAGACCAGCGATAAACTACTATGGAGGTAAGATGCTTTTCTCTTCTTCTTTCTTCCATTTAATCTAGCGATATACCCTTACAGATCTAAAATATTTATAATTAATTCTTTTTCTAAACAGGGCTTTTAGTTTCACAAATATTTGCTAATTTTGACTAACAAGACTTCTGTTTATGCGTTTTTTCTTCGTTTTTTTTCTCCTTCTGCCGTCTCAATGAAGTCAAACAAACTTTCAATTATTTTTCTGACATTTCGACCGAACCTGTCATGAAGTATTAGTTCATAACATGACGACATATTTCTAAACAAGGGTAACACGACTTGTTGAATGAAGAGACAAGCCCTGGATTGGTTGTTTTAATGTCTGGTAGGATTAAAAGTAAAATTTTCTGTACAAATATCATGATAATAACAGTAATAGCTCATAAGTTTTTAATTTAAAGACTGATATCTGCTATTACAATGCATAAGCATTATTCTTCATGACAGGAGTGGTCTCTTCATTTGTTCCGTGGCTTTATGTACTATCTATATATTATGAAATATATCTTTGAAAATATAAAACTAGGGAAAATATACCTTAAAAATAAATTACATGTTACAAATTGAAGAATTCAAATCTTATGAGGAAAAGTTGAAACAACGCTGGATGTAAACACCTGCATGA
>NW_015152005.1:0-1377 GCF_000732505.1 Cyprinodon variegatus | reverse complement strand
CCACTCTGAAGGCTTAATAAAAAAAAGATCGTTTACAGACCCCCGAAACGCCGGCTTCGTATGGATGAGAGGCTGGTTTGGTGAAAAATGTGTGCGTTTAGGCCAGGGTTTGACTTCGTGTGGACGGGGCCCTAGATTGTTGCATAATTAATGTTTCACTTTGACCCCTGGGCTTTGACAAAATAGTCAAGCCCAGGGGTCCTTCAACTGTTAGATGCAACTAAGCTCCAACCCACCTAAATAATAAATAAATCATTAGCAGGATACGGCAAAACTTGTGGGGATTCATGCGGCGCTGCTTGAGCCAGGGCATAGGCCCCAAGGACAGGAACTTCTCTGAACCGTTGCATTTTCAGCAATTTTTCCGGTATGTTCTGCCTACATGTATTGGTCAGTGAATTGAAGTCCATTTCCATGGTGATCAGTTGCTGTCCTTAATGGACAGTGTTCTGTAGATTTTAGATGCCCAGCTGATTGAAAAATGGTTGAAAGCCTTCCTAGTCTGCTTTAAAACAGGAAAACATTTAAAACATGAAGGACACTGGACTGACTATGCACAACCACTGGTTTAATCTCAAACAAAGGCTGCATTTATCTATCTGAATAAAAGCAATGAAAGCCACTGCATTTTCTGTCTCAAAAGAAGATTTTTAATTACTATAAATTGTTACTATTCCACTTTCCATTACAAATGTCATAATCGAAACGAGTAGACTTCTTTTAAAGAAACAATTTCACCAAAACAAAGCAGCTGATGTTGTACTACTCAGACTAGTGTTCACCAAGGCTGTTATTTCTCATCATTGGATCAAAAAAGACAGGAGTTGGAAAATTAACGAATGCACGTTGCAGCTGTACCTTCTGCCATGCTGCAGCGATGGCCTTGTGCAGAGAGTATGTTTGCAGGACCTGCAGACCCTCACAGGTGTTGTACATCTGCCTACAGACGAAGAGGAAAGCTCCACATAACAAATGAGACTCATCTGATTCACTCAGAGATGGCAGGGCTTGACTCAGCAGCCTCAGCGTGAACTGTACGATGATGTGAGCGGCGACTGTTCTGCAGAGGACACAAAATGGGGAGCGATGCTGAACAGAGATAAGATCATATTTCATACATAATCTGGGTCGCGTAGATCAGGCGTTCCCAAATGTTTCCATGCAGCAGCCCCCAAATTATGCTACAAAATATGTAAGTTTAAACAAATTTTCTCACTTTTATTCCCATTGCATTAATATTACAGTTGTTAAACGTGAAAATATCAGATAACATTTTTCTTAATATAGTCCCACTGAATAACAAAACTTTCAACGAAATGTTGATAAGAACAAAAAAAAGTGTGTGCGCATAGTGGGCGGGGCTTAATATCTTTTATT